>NC_142933.1:50141044-50296044 GCF_046866305.1 Octopus bimaculoides | reverse complement strand
AATCCGCCAAAAAATTCACAAACTGTGATTCAGAGAGCTTCACATGACAGTTCGTCAGATAGTTACGATAATACATGTATTATCACAAGTTTGACGAACGGTCACATGATAATCTGAGTAACAGTTTCTGAAGTTTTTTTGACTTGTGTAAAATTGTATTTTGCTCTACCTTTGATATTCGCGTACTTTGACATTCGAATACTTTTTCTTAGGCTTGCCAACTGAGTGAAAATATACTTCGCTAAGAAGTTTTAATAACACTGAAACACATGCGTTGTTTTTTCTCAGTTGATTTTGAAGATCACATCCGAGAGAGAGAGAGAGAGAGAGAGAGAGAGAGATAACGTAAATTTTATTTATTTACTTTTTCTCGCATCTTTTTTTAGTGTGCTTGACAGAGAGAGAGGGGGAGAGGGGTATTACGCTATCACCCTCTCTCTCTCTCTCTCGCTCACAGTCAATCACTCACTCAAAAAAGATGCAAGGAAAAATAAATTTTAAAAATGTACGCTGTCACTCTCTCTCTCTCTCTCTCTCTCCCTCACACACACACACAATACTGTCGCCATTGCAAGAAGGAGATTTAACTCATGTAAGCAAACTTTTCTCCGACGTTCAAAATTGGTAAAAGTTATGGTTGAAAATCGAGTTTTACCGCTATCCGCAGGTGCCTCTGGAAAAATAAGTTGACAAAAACACAGCCATGGTCTTGACCAATATCCTCCTAAAATTGGAGCGACATGCGTGCTAATTTGTAGACGTGCATAAATTACATTCACATACACACACACACACACAGATATAGATGTAAGGTTAGCTGCGCTTAACTACAGGGTCGACTTAACAGCTTTATAGGCAGGCCTCCGGACGAATCAATGCATTGGTCCCTATAATATTTTTATTGACATCAAGCCACATTATACATAAACTAGAATTGAGCTTATAAACTCATGAGGCCCAGGGTGCCCATTCTTTAAGACGATCCTGCGTAACTATATGAGGAATCACTTTACATATCACTTTACATGTATCAATATGCTTGTTTTATCGTCCACAGAAAGATGAAAACTCCAAGACGATGTCAGCAGATTACCCCACTTTAGACATTATTTTTTGAAAATTATACAATTAGATATTAGTGTGGGAAAAAATTGACTTGGAATCCAACAGAGAAAGGAATATTAATAGCTAATCCCCACAAATTATCCAGATATTTTAGTAGCAACCTCAATTACAATCGGGTTGAAGTTGAGGAAAAATTTCTTGAAAAAAGTAGTACCTGCCATCTGACTGTTTCAAACTCTCCCAACTTCAAAAACAATTTTGCTAACCAACTTTTACTCCCAACGATGATGCAATAGTATAAATGATGATACATTACTTGCAATGTACTGATTTCATACAGGAAGGGAGAAAATAAAAAGAAATCAGAAATTACTCATTCTACCCCGGTTAATTTTGCCCCTCCCTACTTATTTTGTACTTAATAGAAAGTATGTGTTAATTGAGCAGACTTATAATCAAATGCATTCCAAACGTGACCATCTTGTCTTTTATTGAGGCAGTGTATATTCAAGACGAAACGCACATTTATTTTAAAAGACGGATGTGATTTACGGGAGATTTGGCTCTTATTTCTAGCAGGTCAATCGACCACATAGACAATCCCATCTTGAACTGAAAAGAAGTGTAAACAGAAACTGACTCATTTGTTGACACATAATCATCACAAAAGATTGTACTTAAGTGGGAAGGAAAACTTTTAAGCAATCTCTCGGCTGCTAGAAATAGCAGTCAAATGTCCCTTACATAACATCCTTCCATTTTAAATAAGGTGGGACACATTAGATAATGTAGTTCGGGCGATCTAGGCCGATATTTAGGTAATCGTACCAGGGTGAGTGTTTAGGGTTAGGGTTACGGTTACGGTTAGGGACGGAATTCCTTAACGCAAACCCTAAAACCCAAACCCTAACCGTAAACCTAACCCTAACCCTAACTCTAAACCCTTCAAAATAAATCGCGCTCTCTGTATGTCTTTCGCTGTTATGACATCGTTTCCCTGTTTCTCTCCAACACTTTTTACGGAAAGGGCCGATATTTAGGTAATTGTACCGAAAGATCGCCCTAACCCTAACCCTAAAACCCTAACCCTGACACTAAAACCCTAACTTCGAAACAATGGTCTTAGTTGGAAAGCCTCGAAGAGAGCTGACCTAGGGCTAAAAAGCAACAGCTACATACAGTGTACGTGTTTTACCACACGTATCGTTTTATTTGTTTACACTTGATCGGTCAGCGACAAACTTTACTGCGTATATCATTCTCGTATTTGATGCTATTTCTATAATAACTTTCATCATCTTCGCACGTCGTCGATTGTGCGTAAAAATAACTACCATGAAATAGTAAGCATAAACACGCGCACGGGTCACACGTGGCAAGCTTCTGCCACTGTTGGGATGTACCAGCATTAACATTGAAGATAGAGATTAACCGATATTTTATCGTTTACTTGTTTCAGTCATTGGACTGCGGCCATGCTGGGGCATCGCTTTGACGGGTTTTGTCGAACAAATTGACCCTAATATTTACTTCTTTAGCTTGGTACTTATTCTATGGTTGTGTCTTGGTGAACCGCTAAGTTATGGGGACGTAAACACATCAACACCAGTTGTCAAGAGGTGGTAGGGGGACATACCTGTGTGTATATATATATATATATATATATATATATATATATATATATATATATATATATATACATATATATATATATATATATATATATATATATATATGTATATATATATATATATATATATATATATATATATATATATATATATATATATATATATATGTATGTATAGGGAGAATTCACAAAATAAAAAAAACAAACAAAAGACGAAGACAGGTGGTGTAGACAGGAAACAGATGTATTAGTATAACGTTCGGGAAGTGAAAAAGTCCTTAACGTCCCGAGCCTACGCTCTTCCACAGAAAGGAACTCAGAAAGAAACAAGGAAAAAAAAAAAAAAAAAAAAAGAATGTGTATGGCTAGCAATCTATTTTTTGCAGCAAATTAATACATTTGTATTGAAATATTTTTCATATATATATATATATATATATATATATATATATATATATATATATATATATATATATATATATATATATATATATATATATATATAATTATCCAAAACAAAATTACCCCCCCACCCAAAAAAATTAACTTCCCACTCTCTGTTTTTTCTTCTCGTATATATATATATATATATATATATATATATATATATATATATATATATATATATATATATATTTATATTTATATTTATATATATATATATTTGGGTAATTTTGCTTTCACAGAGTTTACCTCTGTACAAAATCAAACTAGAAAACTGGACAAAACAGAGAACACAATTGAAAAAATTAAAAAGAAAAAAAAAAGGGAGAAGAAAGAGAGAGAAAAAAAAAATTCACCTTGAGTTGAAAAGTTGGGAGCGCCGGGAAACCTTTCTAATGGCTATTGAGATACGCCAGCACACACGCAGCATTGCCACGGGTGATGGCGAGGCTGATGCACTGGAACAGCCAAAATCTCTCACAAGCCTCACCAGTTACCTCTGCAAGGCGAGTTGCCAGGGAAGACAGGAATCTCGCAGTAAGTAGTCCGACCCCACCAAACATCTCGAACGTCACAGGATGGAAAATGTAGTTGGCCGACAGATCGCGGTATTTTAGGATTTTGTTCCGCTGGGCCGCAGAAGCTGTGGACCCATGCCCTGACCGCAGCATCCAGGATGTGAGAAGAAGCAAAGGAGTCGCTAACTGTGACAGCCCAGACAAGGCATCTGCCTTGCGACCAGGGGCACAGGGTGAGGCCGTCAGGTCTCTTCCCATCACATCTGGTCAATCTAGATGGTTTTAGGATGGAGGGGATGTTTGCCCGAGCCAAGCTCCTCTTGAGGTTCAACTCCGTATGACGCGCGAAGCGACCAGCATTCAAGCGGCAAGAAAGGCCATAGAGGCCTGTGGAGTTGAGGAGCCTATCACGACAGATCAAACCCGTGCATACGTCAGCTCCCACTCTGAAGGCAATGGAGACACGAAATTCAACCAAGCTGAGTAGGCCACCAGCATTAGCCACAGGAATGTATCAATCCAGTCATTTGAGTATTTGGAGCTAGCAAGCAGTAAACGGCACCATGAAAACTGGTCGGACTGGATGAAGAGGGAGTCGAAGGTGGCCTTCGAAATCATTCTGTCCCCATGTCTCTAACTCTGATAGTCCTCCACCTTCTCAGGAGCAGACAAGCCCAACTCCCTCCAGTGTTGGAGAGCTTCATCCAACTCCCTGTTGGAACTGGTCCATGTTGGAGAGGAGAGGATGCTGTCCACCAGGATTGAGCAAACGTGGGTGATGGAAAGAAAGCAGGGGAGAGAGAGGGACGAACACTTACGAAGACCAAGACCTCCAAATCGCTTGGGCAATGCAGCCTGATCGTAGGACGTTGCAGAGAGTCTGACATTGACCAAGCATTCGAGTCTTTCAATGATTAGGTTGTCGAAGCGCTGGAGGCACGATGGGGAGAATCGCTAAGATGAGCTGACTCTGAATAAATACAGAAGCTCGATAAATACAGATCGAGAGGTAATTCCTAAGTATGAAAAAACCTTGATGGGGTTCGATAGCTTCAATATTTTTCAGCAATTGCTCAAGGGTAGCCACCTTCGATTGGAAGATAGACTCAAAGGCAAGGTCAGTGATTGGGGAACCTAGAGAGCACCAAGCCGATATGGGGAGGAACTGCAATGGAAGGGAAGGATTCTGCAAAAAGGTCAATAGTTGGTTGATGTTGAGAAGCCTGGTGGTTGAGGATCCAGAGCTCATATTTGGAGCTGTTTACTTGGAAACCCCGGCAATCAAGCTTCCCAAACATCATGTTAGCAATGGTGAGAACCCTGTCCGGAGGTCCTCCCAAACAAGCATCGTCGAGATACCAGACGTTGAGGCCTAGCTCGACGCCCATCTTGGTGATGTCATTAATACCCAGTGCGAACAGAGCGGGTCCTAGTGGGTTGCCCTGTTGGATTCCTGAGGCGGAGGTGATGATTTGGTCACCGAAAGAGAGATAGGAGGGCTTCCGATAAGCCTGCCATGCAAGGCGCTAGAGTTGTGGGATCTTCTCTCTTACTGAGCTGAAGACAGCATCGCAGCTGATGGAGTTGAAGGCATTCTTATGGTTAAGTTTGAGGATGACCTTGGGTGACAATCTGGCATAGGGTCTGGTAGCGTGGGCGGCAGCTTCACATCCCAATTTGGTGCCTACACCTGGGTGGGGAAAAATCGGAAAGACTTCCTTTCATCCAAGGAAATACTGGTTCAATACCTAGTATAGAAAGATTCCCTTAGTATTTTGGAGGAATTAATTTCCTTAAAATAGTAGGTATATATATATATATATATTATATATATATATATATATATATATATATATATATATATATATATACCGTAAATCCTCGAGTATAGTCCGCCCTTGAGTATACGCAGGGAATTTTTAGGGGGCTGTACCTCTGAAAAGCCTAAACCTTGTGTATAATACGCATCCTTATCTAACTTGAATCAAGGAGGTCTATATAACGTCCTTGGTTTGTAAACATATATACGGTAACGTCCTTTATTATTATTGTATATATAACATAATGCAAACGTGTAGCTTTTTGTGCACTTTGGTTGGAGAAAATAAAGAAATAACAGTAATAACGTCTGGTCGTGAGCGCGAACCCTTCTACCTTTAGTGAACGACTTTTCTCCAGTCGACATCCATTCAGTCCATAAATCACGCATTTGTTTTTAATTGCTTTGTTAATAGAGACATCTAATGGCTGCAATATGGAGGTCATACCCGCTGGAATGATAGCAACATCTGTTTTGTGACGTTTTTTTTTTAAATGCTTGAGTTTATCTTCACTTCTGTGGTATCTAAAAGCATCTAGTACAAGCAAGCTGTTGTGCTGTTTAATTGCTCCACCAGGACGATTTCCCCATACAGTGTCAATCCAATCTCTAAAGAACTCATCATCCATCCAGCCTTTTTGTTGATATCTAACAATAATCCTTGTTTTTGGGTGCTGTTTTACGTTTGAATATTATATAAGGTTTAAGTTGGGTACCGTCAGCCATACAAGCTAACATGACGGTAAAACGATTTTTTTTCATGGCCAGTGGTTTTAATTGTAATTGACGATGTACCACTGAAATCTATTGTGCTATCTGCAGGCATATCAAAAGTTAATGTGGTCTGGTCCGCATTACCAATCAATGACATTGGGTAATCCTTTTCCCGTCGCATTTTAATAATAAACTTTTGAAAGACCATTGACTTCTCTTCAATATCAGCTGGTAACTTTTGTGAAATGTGGGTTCGCCTCCTAATAGACCAGTCATGCCTTGACATAAAGTTACTGGCCCAACCACGCGATGCTTTAAATTCTGACTCATTAAGTTTTACCTTTTTTAGCAATGAGTTTTGCCTGTAGCCTCAAATGTACTGTATTAGTGGCTATTCCGCCAAGTCTTCTTTCCTCTACCCATTCAAGCAAAATTTTTTCAAGCTCAGGATGTTTGGCTTCTCCCCCCCCCCCCGCTTCTTGCCTTTTTTCATCTTTGGCATCTGTTTAATTTCATCTTTATTTCTTCTCCATAACCTGACATTGCTTTCGTCAACATCAAATTTTCTTCCGGCGGCCCTATCACCATGCTCTTCAGCATATGATATAACTTCAAGTTTAAACATAGTTGAATAAGATCTACGAGGCATTTTATGGGCATGTAGTGTATAAAATGTTTTATTGGAGATTAATGTACAGGTTTAAGTCCCGCTTATAACAAACCCTAGTAAAGACCCACAGTAGTTCAAACATTCAATACCGGTATTTAATTAAGTATCTACCGTTTGCCACAGTAACGATGCAAACTGTCAATTCAAACAGCAGGATGAACTACTTAGCGCTAAACTATTAAGCACAACTCATGCGTAATTAAGCCAGCAGCACCTAGTCGAACAAACACTTCCGCGCATGCGTAATACAATAATGGTGATGTTCTTAACTGTTATATGGGAATGTAAATATGTTTGCAAATTGTTACATGTTATTCCGTGTTCTGAATACTTTTATTCTAATAAATGTTGCTAACTACAAGTTATGGATGATTCTTTTATGACTTCATTGCTTTCAGGTTTAGCTTAAGGTATTTTCGCGCCCGACATCACAAAATGCGTCTGAATAAACATTGCCGGACAGCAAATAGAGACTCGGACATTGCTTAGAAAATATTTTTCCTTTTTGACCTCGTATATAGTACGCACTAGGGATTTTGACCTTTAAATTTTGGGAAAAAAATGCGGATTATACTCGAGGATTTACGGTAATGGTGGCAGCTGATGAAGGAAATGTTCTCTATGTGGCCTGTGTGTTTTCTGTACTCTGTTTATCATTTTGTCCACATTTTTTTTGCAACGTCCTGTACCCAGATATGCATTTATATATACATGTAGATGTAGGTATGTACATACATGTACGTATATATGCATATACTCACATATTATTTGTATTATTATATGATCGAACGCATGTGTCATCCTTGCAAGTAAGTTTTAACTTTATATTTCTGACGCGATTCTATCTATCTTTGTATCTTTCTCTCCCTCTCGTTCTTCCTTCTGTTGTTCTTCGCCTCTCCCCTTCACTACTATATCTCCCTCTTCATCCTTGTCTCTCGTTGCTCAACTATGTTCTACTTCCTCCCCTTTTTCTCCCTCCACCACTCTTTCTCTTTACCCCTCGCTGGTCACGTGTCCGGCTACTTCTCTTCCTTTCCTATCTTGGCCATCACCATGCTCGCACGAACTCTTTTCGTCTCTCTTCCTTTCAGTTCGTCGCATCACAGCGTTCAGTATACACATTTTTTTCACGTCTGGCCGTATAGCCTTTCTTGTTTGTTTTCACTGTTTCGTTTTCCTGTTTTGTTTTCTGTCCGCCACTACATTCCTCCACGTTACAAATTTAATTTGTCTCCGTGGGAAGAGCCGTTCTAACAATGCGTCCTGCCCTAACTCTTCGAAACGCTTAGTTTTAGAATGGTGGCAGCTGATGAAGGAAATGTTCTCAATGTAGCCTGTGTGTTTTCTGTACTCTGTTTATCATTTTGTCCAGGTTTTTTTTTGCAACGTCCTGTACCCAGATATGCATTTATATATACATGTAGATGTAGGTATGTACATACATGTACGTATATATGCATATACTCACATATCATTATTATTATTATTATTATTATTATATATATATATATATATATATATATATATATATATATATATATATATATATATATATATATAGTTTTTATTCATATAAAAGAAGAAAATGAAAATTAGGAAGTTAATAATTTTGCATTCCAACGCTTTTGATCTTGAACTGAACTATTCAACAGTTTATCTTCTTTATCTTGTTTTGCTCTATTCCCTCTGTCATTTTGGAGGATGTCGCATGCGTGTGACTCTTCAATCTCTTTTGATAGCGCTCTGTAAAGTTTTGTAACCTTTTTTGTCTTTACTTCCCTCCCTCTTTTTCTTTTTTCTTCTTCCACCCCAACTTCATTCTTAAATATTCGTTGCTCTTTATCTCCCAACCAGCGACGACTGCCGATTGGTGGGGTTGTCACCACTTTAACTCATCCATTCTTGGTGGCGGAGGCATGCGTCAAACGACCAAGAAACCTGCCTGGTGGAGCAACTATGTGATAATAGATCAACCTCTGACCTCTCATTCTCCACCAACTTCGGTACGCTCGAGAGAAGCTAACCTCTCTACACCACGGGTTCCGATCGGAATTAACCCTATCAACCCACCACTCCTACAACTTTCAACCCCCACCCTCACCACCCGACCTTCGTTACAGCTCCACGGATGGAAACAGAATTAACCCTGCCAACCCTAACTCCAACAATTTTTAACCCTCCACCCGACCTCCGTTCTAGTCCCACCTTTGGAACTAATGCTGCATTCCCTGGACTGAGTTCCAATGCTTAGCCCTCTACTGTCGGTCGATGCTAGTTCGCCACCTGACTGTGCTGTCTGTGCTCGCACTATCCGTTACTTAAAGACAATTGATTGTCACCTGTGCCACCAAAATTACCACAGGAGTTGTGTCCGCATCCACAATGCTCAAGCCGAAAGTTTTCCATAATGGGACCTGCAGTCAGTGCCACTTCAGCTCCGACGCACTCCGTGGAGACGCCTCGCACTCCGTGGAGACGCCTCGCACTCCGTCAACCAGCTCTCTACAAAGAACTTTGCTGTAACCTTCCAGGGTTTATTTAAGTCGAAGCTCGTTAACCGGATTCCTAAGGGAGCTCGGAATAGATTTGCTCGCGCGCTCTCCAGCTTGTTGAAAAACATATGTTTATTCAACAATGCGTTCGACTGGCAGGAACTGTTTCTGTTCCCCCACATCTCTCTCCACGTGCACGATGTGAAATCGGGCTCCCTCACTTCCTCACTCAAGTGACAGTTCCAGCTATTTGAGTCCACCTCGACCACTTCTCACCTCAATTTGACATCGAGTACGGTGCCTACCGACAGGCAACCGATAAATCTTAATGCTAAATTCAGTGAATTTAACATAAAAGGGGCTGTCTGTCTCCTCTCTTCTCTATCCTCCATCGCTCCGTGTGACTCTGAGTCACTTAGACGTCTGAAAGAGAAGCACCTACCGGCACCCCTTGATAATCAACTAAACTGGCCCAATCCCCCAGAATACTTGAGACCGGTCTTCACCCCTGCTAACATCAGAAAGGCGATTTCATCCTTCCCTGCTGGTTCAGGGGCGGGAATTGATGACCTTCGGCTTCAACACTTCAAGGATGGTATCTCCTTATCGGCCGGTGACGCCGGACTTGAGCTCTTGGAGAATTTGACTCAGTTTATAAACCAGTTCTCTTCAATGAATGTCCTCCCTTATATCCGCCCACTATTCTTCGGGCTCATGAAACCCAATGGAGACTGCGACCCATTGCGATTGGCTGCACTCTTCGCCGTCTCACTGCAAAGGTGTGCTTACAATCGACCTCAAGCTTATTGGAGGAGAGATTTTCCGGAAAGACTTCCTTTTGCATCCTACCCACGTAAATTCTTTTTTTTGAATATTACACATGGTGGAAAACTGTTTTCCTGTCACGTCTTATAATAACAATGATGAGAAAAAGGCGGCGAGCTGGCAGAAACGTTAGCACGCCGGTCGAACTGCTTAGCGGTATAACGTCTCTGTGAATTATTGTGAAGACTGCTGTGTTACTTTGTGAAAACTGTGTGAATTACTGTAAGTTGTCTCTGTGAATAATTGTGAATTTTTGTGGAATTATTGTTGTTACGTTTCACGCGAGCCGCTGTTTTTTTTCCCCCAGCTGTGGCGAGTGGTAGGGTCTCCAGTATGGAGAGCTACGCCAGGGCCACTGCGGGGAAGAAGCCAGTGATGCTGAAAACCAAGTTGATCAAGCTGGATATGGAGGAGGTGAGCAGAAGCAGTAATTTGATAGAAGTAGAGGGAGACTCATACAAATTGTCCCCACCAAAAGAGACCAAAGAAGACAAAATTCTGAGGACAGTAGTGTATCGTACATAGGCTGTCGAAACCTGTAAAATTGAAATGGTGACGGAAGAGGAAATCGAGGAGTGCCTGGGTGAAATTGTGAATGAAGCCACGTACATGAGCAGAGGAAGAAAGTTCGGTACGGTAGAGGTGAGGTTCGCCACTATAGAAGAGGTTACCAAACATGCCACCAACATTTTAAGAAATACAAAAATAGCATTACTACCAAGTTATAGAGGAAGAAGTGTGAGAATACGTATTTCCAGAGTTCCACCAGAAATCAAACCGGAGTGGTTGGTTGCAGCAGTGCTGGCTGCAACCAAGGAGAATCCGGAATTGGGACCAGTGGCGGAATCAAAACTGCGCAAATGGTGGGGATTTGGACTCGAAATGTGGCTTTTTGCCACATTCGAGGACATAGAAAGAATTCCCTACCAGATAGAAGTGGAGGATGAGAGAACGTTAAATGTCGTAGTCGAGGGAAGGAAACCAAATTGCTACATATGCGGGGAGAGAAGTCATATGAAGACCAAATTCCCCCTATATGAGTTCACACAGCCACAGCAAGAGAAAGCACAAGCAGAGGAGGAAAACATTGTAGACCACACTGAGGAAATGAAAGAGAGACAGAAGTGTGAAACAGAGAAAACAAAGGAGAAGAACGAAAATGGAGCTACTAACCCTAAAAAGCGAAAGAAAAATAAGTCAAAGGAACGGTCAACAGAAAACAAAAACGAGATACAAAAGCCAGAAACTAATAATGTACAAGAAGAGGAGGAGAGAATGGATAAAGATGTCAAATACAAGGGGTTTTTGATAAAGTACGAGAAGAGCGAACAGATGGAGAGAAAAGTCGTGAAGTTGGAGGAAATAATAAGAGTGAAGATAACAGAGAAATGTGCTGAGAAATGCATTTTGATACTCGAGGAAAACTACTGGGAGTACATACACTTGGTGAAAATATAATAATGAAACGTGTATGGTTGGTGGAGACACCACCCCTTAAAACTGATTATTTGCAGTTGATAAGGCAGAAGTAACAGTGATTAATGGGAGAAAAGTAACGCGAGTGTTTCAATTTTTTTAGTTGCAAAACCGTTAAAATGTTTACATGATGTTGAACGTGAAAGTGAAAAACTGGATAAATGTAACCACCCGACTTCGGGGACGAGTGGACATTGCGCCTCATTTTTTCATTCTTGCATATCATCATTTTATTTTAATTTTTCTTCTAATATTATCATTGTAATTTTTAGTTCCTCGATTTTATGTTTGTTGCGTTTTGTACCATCTTTATGTCTTGTGATGTCTTAAAAATGCTTTGTATAGCTCTTTTTGGGTAATAAAGAAATAGGTATTTCATCTGCCGTTACGTTCTGAGTTCAAATTCCGCCGAAGTCGACTTTGCCTTTCATCCTTTCGGGGTCGATAAATAAAGTACCAGTTATGCACTGGGGTCGATGTAATCAACTTAATCCTTTTGTCTGTCCTTGTTTGTCCCCTCTCTGTTTAGCCCCTTGTGGGCAATAAAGAAATAAGAAACGTTAGCACGCCGGGCGAAATGCTTAGCGGTATTTCGTCTGTCTTTATGTTCTGAGTTCAAATTCCGCTGAAGTCGACTTTGCCTTTCATCCTTTCATGGTCGATAAGTTAAGTACCAGTTACATACTGGGTCGGTCTAATCGACGGCCCCCCCTCCCAAAATTTTGGGCCTTTTGCCTATAGTAGAAAAGAATAATAATGATGAAAAAGTCATAAAAATTAAGAATTTCTATTAAAAAAAAAACTTCATTTCTGTATTATGTATATTCATATCCCAAGGTTAGGCAAATTTCATAGAGTGAGGCAATTCAGGACTTAACGTTAGGCAAATTGGGACATGAATATACATCATAAGACATGGTAGGAAAACAATTTTCCACCATGTGGAATATTTTTTTAAAGACTTTTACGGGGATGGGGGTACAAAAGGAAGTCTTTCCATAGTGGGTTTCTTTCAATTTCCGTCTACCCAATCCATTTACAAGGTTTTGGTTGACACCCAGGCTATAGTTGAAGACGCTTGCCTAAAGTACCACGCAGTGGGACTGAACCTGGAACCATGTGGTTGGAAGCAAACTATGTTAACAAAATCAAAATATCCAAGAAAAATGATCTGAAATATCTCATTCATCTTAAAAGACTTAGGTTCTAAGTTCAAATTCCGCCGATGAAATTAGTACCTGTCAAGTACTGTGGTGATGTAATCGACAAGGCCCTCCAACCAGCGAAAAAAAAAAAACAAAAAAAAAAACAAAAAAACAATCAGGCTTTGTGTAAAAAGAAGTAGAAAGAATTATTCATTCATTGCCGTTGCTAGCTGTAACGTAAACAACATTCTTAATTACTATTGAACCGAGTTCGTTAAACAGGATCATGTTTTAGCATGATATTTATATTTTGACATCTGGTGCAATAAATAACTTGTTTTCAGTGGTTTAATTTTGAATACGACGTATATTGTTGATTTGGAGCAGGTGAAAGGAGACGGAAATAGACAGACAGACAGATAAAGAGAGAGAAAGAGAGAGAGAGAGAGGGGGAGAAATTGGATGGTTAGAGAAAACTAGGTAGTTAGATACATCGATACATAGGCAGACGGACACACGGAGACACCCACACACTAGCTTTCTATCTCGTCGATGCCGTACATTAGAATACTTTGGCGGATTTTCGGAACAGTACACACACATAAATTGGATTTTATCCGTTTTGACGAGGATTTTTCAATTTGTTTTTCCTCCACGTCTTTGCGAATGATGGGGAAGATCTTTGTGAAAAAAGTTGTAGTGGAACCTCTCTCTCGGGCATTAAATCATAAATGATAACGAATCGGCTAACATCTAGCCTTCGGCTGCCTTGGAACCTTGTGTCCATCACCCTGATTGGTTCTCATTTGCGCGGCAATTGTCCCCAGTTCTGTTTCGCGTCAGGGTGCATACAGTCCAATCGTGGCCTTACAAAAGGTCACGTGAGAGAGAGGTTCCACTACAAAGTTTTTTAGAAAATTATGCGTCCTCCCTCCCCACCTTGACTGGTTTCGTCCACTTTATTTTTTTTTGCACTACGCACTAAAAAGCAACGGGAGACGCCTTTTCGGTGAAAATGAAAACGCAAATTTTTGAAAATTTATTAATTTTTTCAGTCCTTTTCCCCATTCAGTACCGATTTTGATAAATTTGTTTAACACTACGCACTTAAAAACGATAAGAGAAACCTTGAAGGTAAAAATAATATATATATATTTCTAGAAATCGGCGATGGAAAGACGCCCCCGCCCAGTTTCTCGCAAATTATTGTTATTAAAAAATTTTTTTTTGACAAAAACCCACAATTTCGGATTCTGAAAAATTGCAAAAAGTTGCAATTTTGAAATTTTTTATTAGTATTTTTGCCAAATTTGGTGAAAATCTGTTCAATATACCGCCACAAATTTTTCACCAAATTTGGCAAAAATACTCATAACCCTAACCCTAAAATCTTAACTCTAACCCTAAAACCCTAACCCTAACTCTAAAACCCTAACCCTAACCCTAACTCTAAAACCCGAATCCTAACCCTAAAATCCTAAAGCTAAATCCAGTACAAACGCACGAACGATGTCATAAATAACAGTACTGCCGATAGTTGTTGTTGACAAACAACGGCACTAATTTTATTCAAGGGAAAAGATCCCATTACACCGCCACAACGTGTTGTTGACAATCCACAGCAGTAATTGTTTTCACCTCAATAGACGTCAGTGATTGGTTGAAATTACCGAAATACGACAATTTTAACACGAAATAACTTTAAAAATATAAACTTTTCTCAACAACAGTAAGAGTAAAAGATGTTTTATACGACACATTCTACAAGTGTCCCAAGTTTGAAAGTGTTTCGTTTGAAAACAAATGGTGTCCGCCAAATCAGAAAGATCCATATAACCACATACACTCGCATTTATATATATATATGTAGTGAAAGTACCTATCGTCACTAGATACAAAACTGCTATCGCCATTCTTCTCATTTAAATATAAACAAACGCGAACGTAGCGGAAAACATTAGCCTTGTCATCACGTGACTGATTATTATTTGAAGCGGCAAATTCTTCGAACCTTTCCCGCCAGAACGCAAACTGACCAATCACAGCCCTTAATAAGGTCACGTGATAGAGTATATTTCTGATGTCTGGTGAGCCGATAATACGCTATAAATAGATCAACTCATACCCACCAAATTTGTCTCGGTCCAGTTTCTCTTTGAGATCTGTTCCGTGTACCACACGACAGCAGCAGCGACAATCAGCCAGCGACCACTTCAACAGCTTCGTCCAGCCAACGATGACCACCGCCGTCGCCGCATCAGCAACATGAGTCTACGACTACTACCAAGCAGCAACAATCTCCACCAGCGTCAACACGACTTACTATGTACACCAAACCACCGCGGCACCTCTCTCTCTTCGATTCTGTTAGGTGACTTAGCTTCACCACGATAATAAACAGACAAGAGATTTCAGCCTGCGATAAACGTCTGTCCTCAAGGCCCTGGCATCGAAGCCAAAACACAACTAGTGATAAGCTCTGCCAAACGACGAACACCTGTATAACAAGAATCCCGGCCCGGCATCGATGCCACGACATCACAACTAGTGATCAGCTCTGCCACATTCAGCTTCCTCACTTTCACATACAGAACTTTTCCTATAGTGTACTAAAGAACTGGTAAAATTGCTCACGTGTTATTGACTCTTTTTCTATCTGCTGTAACATTTCACATACATGTATCACTCACATACATACTTTTCTTTGTACGACGGCCTGTCTTTGATAATGTTCTTATATGTCGCATTCACACTCTCACACAGACATACACCTTTAACGCTACAATAAATATCTCTGTTATTCATCTAATACGGTTGTGGTCTTTCATTGCTGGTCATCTATGTTATCGTCGTATAACATATTATGTATATCATATTTGATATATATATTTTTGTGTTCGACCGTGTGACACGTGTAAATAAAAGGAGTCCTCTGTTTTTCCATTCGTCACCATTTCTCCTTTTTGAGTTCGCACGGTCGTTCCTTACACACACATATATATATATATAGTTGAAATTTACAGAAAAACAAAAGACGAAGACAGGTGTATAAACAAACAGGTGTATTAGTTTGACGCTCGGGAAGGTGAGAAAGTCTTTTACTTTTCGAGCCTATGCTCTTCAACAGAAAGGAACACGAGGAAATAAACAGAGGGAGAAAAAAAAAAATTGTGAATTTAGTCACGACGGGTTTCTCTCAGTTTCCGTCTACCAGATCCATTCATGAGGCTTTGGTTAGGCCCGAGGCTATAGTAGGAGACATTTGTCCAAGTTGCCGCGCAGTGGGACTGAACCCGGAACCATGTTGTTAAGAAATAAACTTCTTACCAGGCAGTTACACAGACACACAGATAGACAGACAGAGAGATAGGCAGGCAGACAAATAGATAGAAAAATAGACGAGGAGATAGATATTTACTGCCCTTCCGTAAATTTTTCGAAACGTCAATACAAGTGTTAATATCACGTGATATCTAAAACATTTTAAAGTAAGGAAAGAGCTTGCACACGGTCAGAACCACTTTCTAAACATGCAAGCAATTTATCCCCAAATCAGAACTGGTATATATCTATGGCAGTTGTTTTCCACATGTAAATCGCGAGTTTATCATGCATGAAGACCTCATTTCAGCCAATCAGAACATTTTGTTCACGTGATAAGTTGCAGAATTTTCATTTAACGAAGGCCGTAAAAACACATTTTTAGCGGGGAAAGCCACAGAGAATTTGGATTTCGTTGAATTTTATCTTATAACTGCTTTCACAGCTTTATACTCAAGCCCGTACGATTTCCCTAATAGTTGCTATCACAGTTATAAACCCAATATCAAGATGGATGAAGAATCAACGTAAGGCAGCGATGTGAAAAATCATCCTAATCATCAATTATCCAACATCTGTAAAATATGATGTTCATATAAGATTGACTCTGTGTCTCATGAAACCTTGTCAATAAATCATGTATAGAAACTGACACCGAGTCTTTGTCATAATCAACGCTACACATGAGATGCATACAAAGTCGCGGGTGTTGCATCAAAGTTTTCTTTCCCCTAGTGAGATATCTAAACAAATACTTAGGGGGTCTTTCAGTCTCTACTATGAGACGTCTGTTGAGTCTACTGAGTGCATATGCTCGTTGACAAGATTCGTTTTCTGCACTGCCGTGTCCAACAGAACTGACTTTCTTTACTAAGCAAGCGTAGTCGTGTTACCAGTTTAGTTGCTCGATCATGCTGCAAGTTGTTCTGGGTTACTTGTTACTAGTAGCAATAAGAGTGACCTAATTCACACACACACACGTACGTACATACGCATATACATACAAACATACGTAAGTACGTACATGTATACAGACATATGGTGACAGTCGACTCGTTAATAAGTATGGAAAAGAATTTATGCTGCCTTCCTCTTTCTTCTTAATATGAAGTGACTCCCTGTCATCATCCTCAGCAATTTGTAACTCATATAACACTGTAGCAAGACCAAAGCTTCACCGCCTGGATACTGATAGCACGAAAACGGATATTTGTAAGCATGTCGAAATATGATTAGTTATCGAAATTTGATTAGTTGACAGTCCTTCCTCTGCCAAAACAGCAGCGTGAAAATACGTCACACATTCAATTGTACGGAGAGCGCTCGATAACTTTATTCACATGAAAAGCATGTGATTATTATCAAGCTTTTTCTTTTTAATATTAACAAATTTTAAGGCGGCGAAATGCTTAGCAGTATTTCGTCTGCCGTTACGTTCTGAGTTCGAATCCGCCGAGGTCCACTTTGCCTTTCATCCTTTTGGGGTCGATTAAATAAGCACCAGTTACGCACTGAGATCGATGTAATCGACTTAATCCCTTTCTCTGTCCTTCTTTGTCCCCTATATGTTTAGCCCCCTGTGGGCAATAAAGAAATAAATATTAACGAATTTTATCAGAACATTTAAATACAAAGAAACAAGAAAAGAAAAAAGAGAAAGGAAAGGGAAAAAGAAATGGGGAGGGGGTAAAACAACGGAAGTTGTAGGGGGTGGGAGTCGATGAACCATACCCCAGAACAAAAAGGCGTAGTCAGCCGCATCCCGCAGCATTGACTGCGGAGAATGGCTAGCGGCACTCGTTGCAGCAGCCACTCCACCTCGCGGGGCTCATTTCACCGACGGGTCACCGTTATCCTTATTTTGGGGAGGAGATCAGTATTACGGTGTCCTAAAACACTTTACAGCGACCAGCACAAACAGATAGCGGCCTGTTATATACATATATATCTCCTTCCTTTCCCGAGCGTCCAATAACACTATCCGTATCACGTCCTCACTTTGTTGTTTTTTTGTTATTGTTTTTTATGTTTTTTTGAACTTATATATATATATATATATATATATATATACACATACATACATACATATAAATATATATATACATATATATACATATATAAACATATATATATATATATATATATATATATATATATATATATATATATATATATATATATATATATATATATACAAATTTCTTTATAATCGTAATCCATGCCATATGAAAGGTATTTGATTAAAATTTCACTAAAAGATATTTTCTTAAAAGTTACGTGGGGAAAAAATCGGATCGTGTGAATTTTCCGAAGGTCCTCCTCCCACCCCCATCCGTTCGGAAAAATTTCCCCCACAAATTTCTTTATAATCGTAATCTATGCCGTTTGAAAGGTATCTATATAGAATTTCATTAAAAGATATCCGTTTTCCTAAAAGTTATGAGGGAAAAAATCGGATCATGTGAATTTTCCAAAAGTCTTCTCCCCACAAACGATTCGTTGGCGCAAATTTCTGTTTTCATATTCGTTTAATATACATTTTTTTACACCTATTACTCTTGTTTTTTTGTTTTGGTGGCCGGGTGTTAAAGTAAATATTAACCAAGGAGAAGGAGAGAGAAACGCACAGATAAGAGAAATACGAGTTTTGTTATGATTAACAATCCATCCTTTTTCCAGGATGGCCTTGAAAATGTGTCCAACAAGCGATAAAAGTCAGGAAACAAATTGAGTAGCCTTTGTTGTTTTTTATTGCATCTATATTCAACGATTAGGATAACAGAAGAGTTTTGTCAAGCAGCTAAGTGGTTCAGTCATTTCATTTTCGAAGCGTATAAACAGATTTCATCTTTCTGCTTAGTACCGCATTTATCAATTTTAGTACTGCTGCTGCTTTGTGGTATTCATTCAGGACCTACAAGAATTGGTTTCAGCCTGTACATCGGTGATCCGGGGCTCAGAAAATTAAGGATGGACTTATTTAATATTTAACGGGTTCTGAATTGTGAGAGGACCCGTCCCTGAGGTCCCAAAAACAGGTCTTTCTTCCCTTTGTAAAATCTCTCTCGGTGGTCCTATACCTATTTATAACTAGATACTCAAGTGCTTTGATTGACCTGGCTGAGTAGAAATGTCGGTAGAGTGATATGAATTACCAGTCTGTCAGCTATTACAAAAATTGATAGAGTTTACAATGAAAAAAGTTTAAAATTTGGTTTATTTATCTATATATTTATTCATTTCTAATGTAAAGAAATGTTAATCTTTAATTCTAAATATAATAAACCTGTATCCGTTCATTTGAACGCCCGCTCAAACTTTTCGTTACTTCGGGGCATATCTCTAATTACACGCACGCACGCACAAAGTGACGTGCGTGTGCAGACCCATCACTAGACTTTGGTGCCTGGGGTTGCTTCAAAATATTCTGGGTGGGCTCTAATTTGTAATAATGTTAAAGTAGTTTCGAAATAAGTGTACCACTGAAAATCTGAGGGTACACCATTAAATAGTGATGGGACAGTGCCGTCCAGTGCACCCAACCCTTCCACACTTAGCGACGGGCATGTACGAGTGTATGTTTTTCACATAACAACGTTGGTGAAAACACATGGAATGACAAAAAACTTGTGTTTAAAATCACTAGAGCACTGATGATGTACTTTAGCGACCAAGGTATACTGTAAAAAGTCATCCAGGTTGTTAATAATTTCAATTTTTTTTTAACGGAATCGTATGGAATTTGCTGATACTGAGATAAGAAAACCCGTTCAGTTCGCGAGCTTCATAAAACTTTTGCCTTCATACACAAAATACTCAACAGCTCCTTAAAAACATTGGTTAGTAAACTGTCGCCTCGTCAAGCTTATGTAGCGTACAAAAGCAATGCCTCTGTAGATTTGTTTGAATGGGTGTAGATATATTAGTATAATGTAAGGTTGTGTGTTGACCCATAATAAAAGCAATTCCAACGTTGTTTAAATAGAATTAATTTTTACAGAAGCATATCACAATATTTATATAGTTACCCAATGCTTTGCCAGCAGTGTATTGTGTATTTCTGTAATTTTAATAGTGACAAGCTCCCAGTTAAATAACCGTGTCATATTACCTTCTCTAATCGGCACTGCGTATTCTTCAGATACAGTTGCTCAACAGCTAGCTCCAAACCTACATTAGGGTCTGCCATGAGCCCTAGGACTCATAAAGCTGGACCCTAACCTGTTTCCATTGTGTATGAGTGACTGAAAATACAATCCCACCTCCCACGAAAAGGGACGCCAGTCTGTCCAAGGGTTGACTTCCCAGCTATTGCTGAGTGGAGTGCAGCAATGTAAAACGAAGTAATTTGCTAAAGAACACAATGCACCTCCTAGTCCGGGAACCGAAACTACAACCTTACCATCATGAGTGCAACACTCGAACCACTGGGCCATGTGCCCTCACAACCAAGGGTCGTACAAAATTAATTGATGAAAAATTAATTGCAATATATTGGTCCAGTTAATTGATTGGAGTCATACTGCCAATTAAATAATTGATTGCTGTCGTATCAATTAATTGCGACATTGTCAGCGAAAGTTTTTCAAATGGTTCACATTTCATTCGACGTTCAATTGGCAAATACAGCGTTCTATTTTTATTTGGGGTATTGTGTTGACGCTTTGTTCTGACAGCTGAGAATGATTCATGTATTCTGTCGTGCTTAGGGATTGACTCAATAGTCCATCCCTAAGCACGACAGAATACATGAATGATACACATCCTATCATGCCTGGGAACTGGCTATTGTGTATGTTGTCAAATAATCGCTGTCGAGTGATTCTTAGTTCTGATTAGGACTCGAAACCGGTTTTATATTATGATCAGTAAAACCGAAACGGATTTGCCAAACCCGATTTTAATGCTTGCGGTTTCTATTTTTTTTTTTTTCGCAAAACATTTCTCCATTTTTTCTTTTGAAGAAATATCGTTGAAACTGAACTAACTGAACTGTTGTCGGTCGCCTTTAATTGAGAGTGTTGTCTGTTACATTGAAACATCGCAGCATGTAAATTCTCTCCCTTGAACCTTAGATCAGCACCTTGTCATTTCCTTCGCTAACCCCTGGTTGACTCTTTGAATTTGGAGGTAACCGACTTTATTCATAGCAAGTCAAGGAGATGCTGTTAGTCTTCAGTCAGGTGATCTTTCCCTTTGAGCATATGTAATAACCAATTCCAGATTCATTTCAAGGAAGTAACGCAAACTAATTTTTTTCTTAATTATTTTCATTAGCCCAAGCATGATAAAAAGAAAATCAAACAAAGATGAAGCTCAATGCAATAAGTGTGATAAGATCATGAAGTCTTCTGGAGGATCTACTACGTCTCTGATTTTGCACTTGAAGAAAATTCATCAAATCGACATAAACCAAGATGCAAACCAGCCTCCTGTGAAAATGACAAGAACAATGGAACACTTTTTAACAAAGAAATCAATGGAAGAAGTTTCAAAGTTAGCTGCTATGGATGGATTCTCTTTCAATTCAATCGCCAAAAGCGATTTTATACAGAGAAATCTTCATAGTCAGAGAAGCAAATATGATAAATTACAACCAACATCTGCAAACGGAGTCAGGAATATGGTAATAAATTATTACATAACCAAGAAAGAAGAAAGAAAGTAGTACTGGGGATTCGATACTCATTGACATTGGATGAATACACATCAATTCAAAATAAACGATATATGAACATAAATGTTCATGAGAAAGACAATTATTGGTCGTTGGGTCTTATTGAGATCCATGGCTCCCTTAATAGCAGGAGAACAGAGCAATTTGTGAGAGGACATCTTCGTGAATTTGGATTGGATTTTGATATGCACATTGTTGGCTGTACGACGGATGGTGCTTCTATGATGGTGAAATTCGGAAAAGAAATAAGACCTGATCACCAACAATGTCTCACACATTGCATACATCTGTTTGTGATCGACATTCTCTATCGAATGAGACTGATAAAAAAAAAAAGAGATCGCTATAACAGACGATAGTGATGATGAAGCTGACATAAGCCAACAAGACATACTTTTTCAAACAGATTTGGCTCACGAAAATGTTTTGTTTCTCCAGCTAAAACCTGAATTTAACAAAGTTTTAAATAAGGTAAGAAAAAATTTTTCCGTAAATCTCCTACAAAAATGAAATTTTGCAAGATTTTGTACGAGCGAACTTTGATAACAGAGAATATAAACTTATACTGGATTGCAGAACTAGGTGGACTAGCACATTCCATATGAGTGAGAGATTTTTGAAATTGAAAAGCTGCATTCCAAATGCTCTACGAGCAGTACTTTTCACAGATGCCGTAGCTGACGAAGAATGGAAATCTCTCGATTTACTATATGAAATTCTGCATCCAGTAGAAATTATTTTGAAGGCTATTTGCGCTGATGAATCGGATTTACTGAAAGCGAATATTCTATAGAATTTTTATTGAATAAACTTAATATCGTCGGCAACCCTTTAGCTCTAAATCTTCGTAAAAGACTTATAGATATAATAAAAGAAATGTTGAAACCTTGACTCTCTTGAGGTATTTACATAACCCAAGGAAGTTTAAAGGTGAATCAATTTCTGGACCTTTTCTGTTTTTAACGTAACAACATTTAAGGAAGTATGCTGAACAAACATATAGGAGATTATTTTCCTGAACATGACACTGAGAACACAACAGAATTATACAAAGAAAATGAAATAGGAGGGAACCTAAAAACAAGTGTTACTGTTGTCCCATCTACTTACGAAGGTAATGAACTCCTGCGTGAATACACAAGCGCAATGAAGAAAATGAATGAAGAGCCCAAGATAGTAACAGATGGATTTGGAATCTCTAAAGAATTCGAATATTTTGAAGCAACTTCGAACAGAAGTGAAAAGCTCGAGAAACTTTATAGAGCATTGCTTACAACTAAAGCAACTAGTGTCCAGTCGGAAAGAGTTTTTTCAATTACTGGATTTTTCAACACAAAAATTAGGACAAGTTTGTCAGGTAAAACACTGAATGCATTGTGTTTTTTAAAAGATTATTTTCGAAGGAAAGTGAATCATCAAGCAAGTCAAGAAACTTGATTGATTCCCAAAAATACAACGACTTGGAAAAACGTTGCATTCCTGATTAAATAAATATAATACCATCACTTTTTGTAATTGTTTGTACATAGATACAGATACAGGCACCATCAACATATTTGTGGATATCAGTCAACCTGTTACTTTCTCTCTTTCTCTGTGTATGTATATAAACAAAATACAATATACGACAAACTTCTTCGTTACAGGGACACCGCTCTAAATCCGCGAAAACCGGTTTTGAGAATTACTTATACTTAAACTCGGTTTTGGGAATTATCGGTTTTTTGCGAGCCCTACTTCTGACTGCCGAGAATGATTTACACATTCTGTCTTCAAGTCATGTAAATTGTAACGCAGTTGTTGTATCTTGAATTCCGTTCCAACGTATTAACTGAATCAAACTATTATCAGTGGAATGGCGAAATATCTTCTATTTTAAACTGTGGCGAAATATCTTTTATTTCAAACCAACCCATGCCACGTGAAAACGAGCAAATCGTCAGAAAATATTTTAACCAAACAGACAGTGAACATGTAAAGAAATGCAAGTGTGGAAAAAAGTTGACCCAGAAAAAAGAAAAAGAAAAAGAAAAAAAAACAACTGGACAACCATCTTTATTGAGTTTTCTATCACCAAAAAGTAGCTTGGTCAGTCGCTCGGCCTCAAATGTTTATGGTTGGATTGAGTGGGTATGTGTTGTTTTAAAACCATATTTCTTAATTGAAGACTCACTGACTCGTAAGTATACAAACTTGGGGGTATGAGGGATGTGACCTTAAAGAAATACCATGGAGAAACTTACTCAAGAAGTGGAAAAGAAAATATCTGATGAAATTCCAAGTAAATTTTCATTGGTAATCGACGGTTGGACTTTCTGCATTTCATTCGTGCAATTATCAAAATGACTATTGTACTATGTTGGTGGCATTTTCGCCAATGGCAAGTGAAACATCATTCACTGCTTCTGATTATGTCGAATTTATAGAGTATGTGTTAAGTGTCTATAAAAATATTTAGAAAATGCTGTAGCTATTACCGGAGATAATACTGAAGTGAATAAATCTATAGCCAATTTGTGTAGAATAACATTGATTGGATGTGCCTCTCATAAATTCAATCTAGCTGTTTCTGCTTATCTCGACAAGCAGGAAGTTCTGTTTGATAAGAGTAATATGTTGATGGTCAAGCTAAAATTATTAAAACTTGAGGGCAAACTTCGGGAAAAAACGCCTTTGCAACCTATACAAAAAAAAATAAAAGCCGTTGGTCCAGTACTTATGATTGAGAGGTACATCCAAATCAAGCCGTTTTTAGACTCTTTTCAAGGCGATCCAAAGCTGGTTGATTATCTGTTGACTCCACGCAGTCATAATGAACTGCAGACTCTAAAAGACAATTTAGGAAAGTTACGCTCAGTAAAAATCGCCTTCCAAAGAAGAGAAATAGATTTGGGAGATGCTCGAATTCTTTTTGATGAAATTCTCGCATTGTATTCTTACAAGGAGTTTTAAAAAATACTTGCTTACATCGGCAGCCATAGTGCACAGCCCAAATTTTGAAAGTGGAGTTGTGAAAATTTTACAACATGCAGTAGCAGAGCCAACTGCGGATGAAGTGGCTGCTCTACACTAGCTGAAAGTGGTGAAAGACACATCACAACTGTCTTATTTACTTGGAGAAGATGATAATTTTGCTTCATTTGTTTGAAGAAACACAAAAAAATATAAAATTTCATCTCAACAATATCCGAACTGTAGATTTTTGTTACCAACGTCCAACATCTTGAAACGTTTCTTCAGCTGAGCAGGATACGTTTTTAATGATTTTCGGCAATACTTAATACCAACGAATTTAGAAATGCAATTATTTCTAAAAGTCAATCGCACTTTCTGGGATGAAGACCTAGTTTCAGAAATCTGCTATCGTTCATGACCTTTTGCTATATCAGAACGTTTTAATCGTGCTACTCGTTTGAGAAACTTTTTCAATTAAAGACCTTCAATTTATTTGTTTTTCAACTACTGTACAATGTCAGTATACATATTGCTTGTTCCCTATTCTAAATCAATAAAACTGAACTTTGAACGTTTTCTAATAATAATTTTTTTTGAAACTATAAAACGTGCCTTTTATTTTCGTATCATTTTGGTTCTTATCTAAATCGAAGCTAACACCCCAAAATATATGGCATTTTTACGTTCGGCAAAATAATTGACAATTAATTGCAATTAACTGTAATAACTGATTGGCCTGCATCCTAATCAAAATTAATTGATTGCCAGGAAAATAACTGATTGGAAAAGTTCCAATCAATTATTTACAACCCTATATTAATCAACTAAAAACCTGGATCCAAGGCGACAAACTTAAAGGAGTATCTATCAAGTTCATCGCCTTCTCTTCTTATGAGGAATCCCAGCACACATCGAATACAACAAAACAACCTGTGCGGGTGAACCTTCTCCAGCATTCATTATACGACCTGGGAGGGCTCTAACCCTCCCCTGTTGCTGTTGAGTAGATTACTAGAACTTAGGCTACCATTACTAGACTGGGTATAAAAACTAGAGTTTTTTCCCCCCCTTTGCCTTCTCCAGGCAGGTGGTATTTGAACTCAGAAAGTAGAAAACCGAAAGATATACCGTAAAGCATCTCTGCTGACGTGCCAAAAATTCGGCTACTCCATTACCCTCAGAAGAACATGAAATGAAGTGTTTTGCTCAAAAACATAACGCGCCGCCCGGTCCGGGAATCGAACCCACGATTGTCAGTGCAACACTAACCACTAGGCCACGCGCCTTCACATAACAACAAATACATAATAAAAAATCTTTGAGATTTACGTTCCTGACACTAAAAAATTTTTTTATTCATGCTTTGTAAGCTAACACTAAGTAAGAATTATATTTAACACAGTTTATAACGGTATATAATTAACTGTGTTTCCAATTCCGTAGATTTCTTAAAGTATTTAATTACACTGGTCAACAGCCAATTTTCATCAGGGATATTAGATGGTGTTTTATATGTAGTTTTGTCTGTGGATTTCAAAAATGTAATCGGTTTCTTTCTATCAGGCACAGTTTTTCTGTAATTTTATGTTTTCATAATCTTTTCTTTTCATAAATTTTACTTTCTGTTTAAGGTGCCAAGTCATCATCAAATTCTACTCAGGATGTCAAGGCATTGCAAGAACAGTCCTGATATATTTTGTTATGTCTGTGGTTCATTTACCACCAAAGCTCAGCAACGTGTCATCACAAGTGAAATCAAGAAGGTCTACCAGTTATACTTTGGCTGCTCTCTCGGGGATCAAGATAAGAGTTGGGCCCCGCACATCATCTGCTCAGCTTGTTCAAATGGACTAAGGGATTGGCTAAATAAGAGGAAGAGAGCAATGCCGTTTGCAATACCTATGATATGGAGAGAGCCAAAGGATCATTTCATGGGCTGTTATTTCTGCAGCGTTAATGTATGTGGGTTTACTATAAAGACCAAGCATAAGATTGTGTATCCCAACTTGGAATCAGCAAGAAGACCAGTACCACACAACGATGATGATCTTCCTATTCCAATACCACCAGAAAATGGCCTTCAGATGTCTGACGAAGATGTATTTCCTGAAGAAAATACTACTGCTGTGGAAGACACTGAAGTGGATGCAGATTTCACGATTGAAAATGAAGACGTACCACAGAAATTTTCTCAAGGAGAGTTAAATGATTTAGTTAGAGATTTGTCATTGTCGAAGGATAAAGCTGAACTATTAGCAACTCGCCTACAAGGAAAATGTCTGCTTAAGAAGGATGTTTTTATTACTCATTTCAGGAAGAGAAATAGGGATCTGACTTCATGCTTCTCTGTTGATGGACTACTTTGTTTCAGTAATAACACTGATGAGTTATTTCGCTGTTTGTGCCAAGAGCATATTCCAGCTGAATGGCGCTTATTCATTGATTTGTAAGAACGACCGTGCGAACCCCAAAAAAGGAGAAATGGTGACGAATGGAAAAAGAAGACTCCTTTTATTAAAACGTGTCACACGGTCGAACACAAAAATATATATCAAAGATGATATACAAATAATGTTATACTTCGATAACATTAGTGAATTCGTAAATACCAGTAATGAAAACGACAGAAGATGAATAACAGAATTATTTATTGTGGCGTTAAAATGTATGTCTGTGTGTGAGTGTGAATGCGACATATAAAAACATAATAAAAGACAGGCCGTCGTATAAAGAAAGGAGTGTGTGTAAGTGATACATGTATGTGTATGCGTTATATACAGCAGATAGAAAAAGAGTCAGTAACACGTGTGAGCATTTATACCAGTTCTTAGAGTACACAATAAGAAGAGTCTGTATGTGAAAGAAGTTGAGGCGTATGAGTGTGGCAGGGCGATCACTAGTTGTGATGTTGTGGCTTCCATGCCGGGCCGGGTTCTTGTTATACAGATGTTCGTCGCTGGCTGAACTTCTTGTCTATTATTAATCGTGGTGAATATGAAACACCTAACAGAATCGAAGAGAGAATATGTGCCGCGGTTACTGTTTGGTTTATTGGTGTACATAGAAATCATGTTGATGATATTGGCGAATCTTGTCGTTCGTAGTTAAAGTCGTGTTGACTATGGTTGGCGATGATGGTGGCGAGGACGATGCTTGGTAGTAGTCGTAGACTCGTGTTGCTGATGGCGATGTCGGTGGTAGTCTTAGCTGGACGAAGTTGTGCTTGTTGTCGCTGGCTGCTGCTGCTGCTGTGTGGTACACGGAACAGGTCTCTAAGAGATCTGAACCGAGACGAATTTTGCCGCTGAATTAAAGCTATTTATAGTTGATGGTGGGCTCCCGAATAGGTATTAGAAAAGCACTATCACGTGACCTTATTAAGGGCTGTGATTGGTCAGTTTGTGTTCTGGCGGGAACGGTTCGAAGAAGTTGCCGCTTCGAATAATAATCAGTCACGTGATGACAAGGAAATGTGTTTTCTACTACGCCCGCGCTTGTTTATATTTAACAGCGGGGAAGATGGCTTCTTTGTGTATAATGGCGATCGAAGTGTTAGTTTCACTACAGATTCATCTAAGAGAAGCCTCAAGGCAGTACTACTACACAACGGCAATAAGAAACCATCCATTCCTATAGGACATTCAGTGCACATGAAGGAGTGTTATGAAAACATGCAAGTACTCCCCAATGCCATAAAGTATACAAACTACAGCTGGAAAATCTGTGGAGACTTGAAAGTGGTTGGAATGTTGATGGGAATGCAATCTGGGTTCACGAAATATTGTTGCTTTTTATGCCTGTGGGATAGTCGTGCAACTAACAAGCACTACGTGCAATCAGAGTGGCCTTTGCGAAAATCATATGAGCCAGGAGTTTCTAGCGTCCAGAACAAGCCACTTTTAAACCCAGAAAATGTTCTTCTCCCCACTCTTCACATAAAGCTTGGCCTCATGAAACAATTCGTGAAGACACTTGCCCAGAAAAGCTCAAAAAGTTTTGAATATGTGAAGGCCAAATTTCCAAAAATCACCGAAGCAAAACTGAAGGAGGGTATATTCATAGGTCCGCAGATAAAAGAACTCTTGAAGGACAACCACTTCCTCACAGCACTAGATGAGACTGAGCTTAAAGCCTGGGAATCCTTCAAATGGCTCTGTGAAAATTTCCTAGGCAACAAGAGATCTCTAGATTTTAGAAATGGAGTGAAATGTCTTCTAGTCTCTTACGCTGCAATGGGCTATCAGATGTCACTAAAAGTCCATTTTCTTGATTCACATCTGGACTTTTTTGCAGAGAACCTTGGAGCAGTGTCTGATGAGCAAGGGGAACGCTTTCATCAAGATATTGCATCGATGGAACAACGATATCAAGGATTTTGGAATGCAGGAACGTTAGCTGACTACTGTTGGATGTTATACAGGGATGAACCTGAGACAAAACACCATAGAAAGTCCAAATCCCAAAGATTTTAAGATGTTATGCATTCGAGTGTATTCTAACTTATTTGTACACAATAAATTTTAATTTTGTACAATAAAAAGCCATGAAATTATTATATATTGTATTCATTATACTTTATATAGACATGCTTTACGTATCCTATACGTTAAAACAGCAGGTATCATTAACATGAAAATGTGACCTGATAGAGGAAATTGGACTTCAGATTCGTAATCAGCATCAAAAATTAACCCAGAAAAGTCAAACAGCAACTCAGATGATTACAAAAAGTTTCATTTTGTTGACCAGTGGTATTGTTGTTAAATTTCATAGCTTAAACGTCAATAATCTATGTTTGGTACATAAACCACTTACATATGTAACGATATCGGTTATAGTCGGAGGTTACCACTTGTAACGATTAATTTTTCAAGTCGGAGTCACCATTTGTAACGATATGTGTTAGGAGTCAGAGGTAGTAATTCGTTTTTGAGTTGTCATCAAAATGTAACGGGTGTTGATGTTGCAGATGTGAAAGAACAGTGGTCGAAGTTGAAGTTGACACCAAATTTTATTCACTGTTACTTTAATAAGTATAGCCACAACGACGGCGGGCTTGTACAATATAACTGAGAGTTAATTTTTCCTTATAGAAATGTGTATAATATTCTTGTCATTGTAGCAGTAAAAAGATTGAGACAGAGCGATGTTGAAGAGAGAGTGAGAGTGAGTAGAGGGAAGTTGTATGTACCATAGCAGCCGATTGTTTGTCCGTCAGCCTCCAACTTTTCCTTACGGGATTCTAGTATTTATAACCATGCAAGCCAGCTATAAAGAGGGGCACCACAAAAATTGATCTTTCTGAATTGACGGGCACCACTTGTTTTCTTAACGAAACACTTTCAGACTTGGGATACTCGTAGAATGTGTCATATAAAACATCTTTTTCTCTTAGTCTTCTTAACAAAAATTTCTACATCGCAAGTGGTTGAAATGACCGAAATACGACAATTTTTTACATGAAATAACTTTGAATACAAAGTTTTTTATCTGTTCTATAACACAAAATATAGTATACGAAGTTTGAAAGTGTTTCGGTACAAAAAATATAAATGAAAAGTGGTGCCCGTCAATTCAGAAAGATCCGACCACTCTTCCCCCACCTCTAGCTACGCTAATGGATTAAATAATTGCTAAACAACAATTGTTAATGCTATCATTAATACCAAAAACATCTCACTTATCAATAATTTACTATATCCAATGAGGATTGAGTCTTTAAAAAGTATCTCTTCACAAGCTTTATTCCGCCTCCCCCAGCTGCATCCTCCTCAACTACTAATGTTTTGAGAAAAAAATCAAACGAAGGATTGCCAGGCATTTGAATTGTCCTTTGTTGTTTTGTCTCTTCTCAGCACTATCAAGTTTTTAAAAATAACCAATAAAATAAGGAAAGCACCTAACTTAGTTCACAATATTTGACAATCCTTAACAAAAGTTGCGTTTTATTAAGTATTGGTTAAATGACAAACCGCTCATTGTGAAGTTGAGCTTTCACTAAAAGAACTTGGGATTTTCTAAAACTCGCACAAAATTGAAAATGAATTTCATGTATATTGTTATATTTTTCGTGCAACCTCCCATGTTTCTGTCAGCGGAGAAAACTTTAAGGGCCGCAGTTTTTGAACCGACAATATTAAGTAGAACACCTATGGGAAACGTATCACGCGACAATGCTATTGCTCAAATGAAAATTGTCCTGAAAGGATACGCTGATGTTGCTACAAAAGCTAGTAAAGAGGTTTGTAAATATCTTACAGAAAATATTTTACAACTGTTGTCCTTTGATATGAATCAAACATTAATACATTTTGATAATTAGCTTCATTTTTGAATACATTATATTATAATATATTACCAAACAAGTACAACTTACATGTAAAATGCGTGCGTGTGTGCGTGTTCACGCGCGCTTGCATATATAGATATTGATATAGAAAGATGGGTCGAAGCTGATATTGTGTAACAACAAATAACAACTAACGACATGTTTGTATGTATGTATGTACGTATGTATGTGTGTGTGTGTGTGTGTAAGTATGTGAGTACATGTATGTGTATGTGCGTGTTTACTACTGTCGCCCAACATGCTAGAAACAGCAGCTACGTTCCCCATATATAAATTTCATTTTCAAAAATCCATGTAAATACTGAATACACACTATTTTAAAGAAGACCTGAAGATGTGATGGCCATGGACGGAATGCCTTTGATTATTGGTCTGATTGATAACTAGTGACAGATTCGGCTAACAATACAAAAAAATCTATCGCTCACCAGTTAGAAAGATCAGTAAATCTGCTGTTGTTGTTTTTATGGTTGTTTTTTTTTTTTATTACTATTTGTCGTCAGGTCATCACTGTTCTTAACAAGTCGGACAATACGGTCAGTGGAAGTTCTATAGTAGCAATATGGATCTTTTCTGTTAGGCTGTCACGCACAAAATGACAGTTTCCAAATCCTGTTTTCTGGGGTTTTCCCTCATTGACCCTAGTTGGAAATCCTCCTGTATCAGGACTGCATCGTCCATGTTATCACATACTTTGTATACTAAGTATAACTATATCGCATTTCACAGTCTTTTCCATTTATTTCTCTCCATCCTTTATGTAAATTCCCACACAAATTGTTGTCTATATTTGTGATACTCCCTCATCTCTGCCCCTGTGGTTAATGAAAGAATTTCTTCTTCTTCTTCTTCTCCTTCCCCTCCTCCTCCTCCTTCTTCTTCTTCTTCTTCTTCTTCTTCTTCTTCTTCTTCTTCTTCTTCTTCTTTTGTTCAGATTTGTGTCAGGCCAAATCACAACTGATGTCATATTCCTGGTTAGGTAACTGCAGGAGAAATATCAAGCCAAAAATAAAATCCCTGTACCTAGCTTTTGTCAACATGGAGAAAGCCTTTGATAGAGTCCCCTGATCCCTTATCTGGTGCTCAATGCAAAAGCTAGGAATTGATGAGTGGTTGGTGAGAGCTGTACAAGCCATGTACAGGGATGTTGTCAGTAAGGTGAAGGTTAGCAACAAGTATAGCAAAGAATTCAGGGTGCAAGTAGGGGTTCATCAAGGATCAGTCCTCAGCCCCCTCTTGTTCATCATAGTTTTCCAGGCAATAACAGACGAATTTAAGATAGGCTGCACTTGGGAACTCCTCTATGCTGATGACCCTGTTCTATAACCAAATCAGTTTGTTCCAGAACTAGAGAAGAAATTCCAGGCATAAAAGCAAGGTCTAGAATCAAAGGGCCTTAGAGTTAATCTAGCAAAAAACAAAGTCTTAGTAAGTAGGAGGCATTAATAAGTGACCAAGATCTTTGGCAATATATCGTGCTTGAGAAGACCTGTGAAGCTGAGTGAGACCATAGTCATGGCCAATGCCGGTGTTTCATAAGTGGCATCTGTGCCAGTGGCCCGTAAAGACCACCCACTACAGTCATGGAGTGGTTGGTGTTAGGAAGGGTATCCAGCTGTAGAAACCATGCCAAATCAGACTGGAACCTGGTGCAGCTCTCCAGTTTTCAGTTAAACTGTCCAAATCATGCCAACATGGAAAAAGGACATATGATGATGATGATATTGAAGAAAAAATTTTATCGTCTCTAATTGTGACTGAGAGTTCCGATGCACCTATATTGCAAGAAATAAGAGTTAAAAACTCTTAGAGCTGTAAGAAGTGTGCAATATATATATATATACACTGACAGAGGAGATAACCGTCCCATTAGCGTCTCTAGGATCATTAGACTAGACTAGTCCTACCTATAAGTTGTAGGCTCGTCAGTAGTGACTCCTCAAATGCTCGATGGTTTGGTTAAGTCCAGCTGTCAGTATATATATATTATTACCATAAAAATTCATGGCTGATTTAGTGAAATGCTAGTGTGTACATAAAATTTTAATATAAGCAACTAGTCACTATTGACTGAGAGGCAAAGTAGTTTAGTCAAGTGATCCTAGAGACACTCGTGGTTATCTCCCCTGTCAGTGTATTATATGTTGTGTTCTTATTTCTTGTAATATATGTGCTTCAGCATCCTTAGTCACAATTAGTGATGATAAATTATTTTCGTTTATGTATTATATTGCGTCTAGCTGTTTATATATATATATATATTTATCATCATCATCATCATCATCATCATCGTTTAACGTCCGCTTTCCATGCTAGCATGGGTTGGACGATTTGACTGAGGACTGGTGAAACCGGATGGCAACACCAGGCTCCAATCTAATTTGGCAGAGTTTCTACAGCTGGATGCCCTTCCTAACGCCAACCACTCAGAGAGTGTAGTGGGTGCTTTTACGTGTCACCCGCACGAAGGCCAGTCAGGCAGTACTGGCAACAGCCACGCTCAAAATGGTACATTTTATGTGCCACCCGCACAAGAGCCAGTCCAGGGGCACTGGCAACGATCTTGCTCGAAAATCCTACGAAGGTCAGTCAGGCGGTACTGGCAACAGTAACGCTCAAAATGGTGTATTTTATGTGCCACTCGCACAAGAGCCAGTCCAGGGGCACTGGCAACGATCTCGCTCGAAAATCCTACGAAGGCCAGTCAGGCGGTACTGGCAACGGTAACGTTCAAAATGGTGTATTTTATGTGCCACCCGCACAAGAGCCAGTCCAGGGGCAGTACTGGCAATGGCCACGCTCGTATATATATATTGGGTCATCCCATAAATATTGCGTTTATTTCAATTGCATGAACTAAAAGGTGGAGGGGGACAGGATAAGCTACCTGCATCTATTTGCTATAAAAGCATGTAGTAATTTAACCTTGTGCTTATTCTTAGTGCAAGTTCTGAAGAGTGTAGTTCAATTTTAACAGTTATTTTTTCAAAGCTATAATGGAAGTGATAAAGGAGCATATTTGGCATATTTTGTTTTATGAGTTCAATAAAGGCAACACTCCAATGGAAAGTGCGAGGAATATTAATGCAGCATATGGGGATCGGACAATAAGCATAAGCCAATGTCAACGGTGGTTCCAGAAATTCTGAGCTGGAAACTACAGCCTAGAAGACAAGCTTTGTCCTAGAAGATTTGTAGAGCTCAATGAGTATGTCCTGCGAACCCTGGTGGAACAAAATTCCATTGTAACTGTTTAGGAACTAGCAGAGAAGCTTGGATTTGGTCATTCAACCATTCATCGACACTTGCATGCCATCAGAAAAGTCAGCAAATTGGATTAGTGGGTTCCTCACAAATTTTCCAAGTCTAATCGCGTGCAGAGAGTGAATATGTGCTTCTTTGCTGTCATGTCTCACAAATAAACTTTTTTTTGACCGAATAGTGACTGGTGACAAGAAATGGGTTCTCCATAAAAATATCAAGCACCGAAGACGGTGGATAGGGAAAGAAGAAACACTGGTACCCCAGGCTAAAGAAGGTCTTCACCCATGTAAGGTGTTGTTATCTATTTGGTGGGATATGAAAGGTTTAGTTCACTTTGAACATTTAAGCCCAAACCAAATGATAACAAAGGAGATCTACTCTAAGCAGCTTGAGTGGCTTAAGTCAGCACTAGAAGAAAAACGACCACCTTTGGTTTCAAGATGAAAGGTGTTGTTCCATCAGGATAATGCTCGGCCACATACGAGGATGACATTCCAATGGCTGGAGCAGTTTGGATGGTAAACGATGCCCCACTCACCATTTTCGCTGGACATTGCCCCATCTGATTATCATTTATTCCATAGTCTTCAAAATCATTTGGACGGAAAAAATATGAATTCTGTAGACAAGGTCAGAACAGTACTAGAAGAATATATTTTGTTACGGACGAGTGAATTTTGCAAGTCTTCCAGATAGATGGAAGAGCATTGTAGAAAATGAAGGAAAGTATATTTTAGATTAAAAGAGAACTTTGTTTATCTTAATTTTGAAAAACAGAAGTATAAAAATATCGCATTATCTATAGGATGACCCAATATATACAAATATATACAAGTATGTTTATATAAATATATATGCACATGTATACATATATATTTGTATATATGTGCATATGAACATATAAATGTGTACATATATGCATACATATACATGTGTGTGTGTGTTTAACCTTGGGTTGACCAAAAACCTGTGAGTTTGGTAGATGGAAACAGAAAGAAACCCATCATATATGTCTGTATATCCATATGTGTTTCTCTGTATTTGTGTCTGTCTTTCACCACTGCTTGACAGAGATGGTTTGTTTATTTTCCCATAACTTAGCAGTTTGGCAAGAGAGACCAACAGAATGAGTACCTGACTTTAAAAAAATAACATACTGAAGTTGGTTTCTTCAACTAAGCCCTTCCCTGTGGTGCCCCAGTATAGCAGCAGTCCAATAACTGAAACAAGTTGTAGCAAGTCATAAAAGGTGGCAATATGACATAATAGTTGTTTGCCCAAACAAGCATAATTGTTGGTAATTCCATTGGTTAAAATGACTGCCCATATTTGAGTTCTAAACTTTCGTCAAAGAGAATTCTTTCACAAAATACGGTTCTTAGAATTCAGGTATGAGCAGTTATAAAAACCCTGATTTTGGTAAAATTAATCAGTGTTCGTAGGATGTTACTAAACCCCACGACATTCACTCCTTGAGATATTGGCTATTTTTTATGCCATGTCTATGATAAAAATCCAACAACACTTATTTGAATTGTTGTGAACTCACTCTAGTTAGTATGAAAGATTAGCTAGTGTGAATTTTAAGTCGTAATTCTCTACTACAAAATGACTTTATTTTCCAATTGTTCTATAAATGCTAAATGTACATAAATAAACTAATGTAGTAATTATTTTCTCTTTCTTCATGTTCTTCAACTTGTAAATGAAATTTATTTCTGCAATTAGGAAACTGTGTATTTTTTTATAGTGGTTAAAAGAGCACGAATTTATTTATCTTCAACATACATGCATGCATAAATTGTCCATTAGCGTTTCAGAGTATATATTTCTCACTATGGTGTTTATGTAGCTGGAGTCAGGATTTATGTATAATGATAACACTTATAAGTAAGTTATAAGTGACATATTTATCAATATATATTCCTACTTCAAAAGTAAAATATATTTATTATCTATTTCCAAATAGGAAACATATACAAGTAGTGTTACACAAACAGTAACAAAACGCGACTATAAAAAGTGGTGACCCCCCAATGTGATCTCATAGATAAACCACCGCATCATAAAAGTATAGACACTTGTGAAAAATATATAAAATTTTTAATAGAAAATAGATGAGTTTTATTACACAAAATTTTATTAACAGAAATATTTGATATTAAAAGTTGAAGGAAAAAGAATGTTAAGAAAGAGAAAATAATTACTACATTATTTATGTACATTTAGCATTTATAGTACAATTGGAAAGTAAAGTCATTTTGTCGTAGAGAATTACGACTTAAAATTCACTCTAGCTAATCTTTCATACTAACTACTAGAGTTCGCAACAATTCAGATAAGTCTTGTTGGATTTTTATCATAGACATGGCATAAAAAAATAGTCAATATCTCAAGGAGTGAGTGTTGTGGAGTTTAGTAACATCCTATGATCACTGAGTAATTTCCCCCAAATCAGGGTTTTTATAACTGCTCATATCCGAATTCTAAGAACCGTATTTTGTGAAAGAATTCTCTTTGACAAAAGTTTAGAATTCAAATATGGGCAGTAATTTTAACCAATGGAATTACCAACAATTATGCTTGTTCAGGCAAACAACCATTATGTCAGATTGTCGCCTTTTATGACTTGCTACAAAGTAAAAGATTAGAAAGTGAAAAAGGTATATATACATACACACATGCATGTGCGCACACACACACACACACACACATGTATATTGCCTTCCCAGCAAGCAATCAGGCCTTGCATGACAAGCGGGGGGGGGGGTGGCACTTCCTACTGTACACACGTATGTATATATAGATATATAAGTGTGTATACATACATATAACAACCTGGGTATGTCTTTCACTAGAAGAACTGGAACCAGACACCACCTGTTGAAGGAGCATTTTGTTTACAAAAATTACACAACAGATCAAGATATGAACTTAAGAACAGATAACTTGGTTAGAGTGAGATGTTACCAAAGCTTATCTTAACTTTATTGAATTTCCTGAGAGGCTCAGCTATATCTCTGCTTCTTTTTATATCACTTGTTGGCTAAGCTGTTGCTTCACAAGTCATTGTTTGGCACTGATCATGCAAACCCATGATCAAAGGAATAATGATTCTCTCATTTGTATGTCTACAACTACATTGTCTAACGTCTCCTTTCATTTGTAAGTCTGTAAATAGTGATTTGCTTGAAATCTGACTGCCGTTTCTAGCATGTTGTATGACTATGCAGAAGCTCTTTTGTTCAATAAGGTACTTAGATTCACAATCAACAACAAAAAACATTTTCTGAGTACAGAGAAAAAAATATCCTTAATTATGATATCTGGCTTCAGCATTAGTTAGAAAGAGGTCTGTATTTTGACTTGAACCTTGTATATAACTGGTATGAATTGCTGCAATCCTGGAGGAATGACAAATACTTTCAGCCAGATGTATTTAACTTACTGTTAATTTTATCCATTCACATAATTAATTCCTGCTGGAATTGACTTGGCTTTTTATCTGTCTGCAGTTGCTAAAATAAGTTCCAGCGATATACTGGCATTGATTTTATTGAATTTACTTTATCCTTGAGCCAAGTTAAAAAGAACAATTTTCTTTTGTGAGTGCATATATTACAATGTGTAACATGATTTTTGTCCTTGGGTAGCAACTGTTATTTCCTATTTGCTTAACCACAGAAAGTATGAAAAATAGCTAATATTTCCTTCAAACTTTGCTTTTCTTACATTTATTCAAACCCCAAAGAATCCCTCTCAGCACATGACTCTAATGCTTCCCCATTGCTCTTGCTCTTGATCAGAGATGCATATATTGGTAGCCACGAAGAGATATATTCAGGTGGTTAAGGCCAAGCAACTGACAAACAAATCTGTAGTTTTGAGCAGATTATTTGCTATAATGATATTTCTGCTTCAGCAGCTCAGTGCTGAATCTGTCTGAAATATAATGGAAAACATTGATGTCCAGGTTACAAAAGCTAAGCTTGAAGGGAGTAGTAATCATTCCCTTTGGTTTCTAGATAGATGCAAATAGGAAATAATACTTACTGACTAAAGACAAAAAAAAAAAAATTGAAATTTTGTTTCAGTGTTATCTTTCTTGTACTAGGCCACAGTTGATTTAAGTTATTGTAAGTATAAAATACAGATGTGAAATCTAAAAGGATTAAGCATTTAAAAAAATTACTTGTTTTAATGTTTGTGTCACTAACCTCTCTATGATGATCTAGCAAATAAATTGAGAGGTTATTTACTTTATTTGATAGACAAAATATAGGTCTACTGAATGCTTGAGTAGTTTCCTTGAAAGACTTCATTCAAAGTAATGGATTTCACTAAGCATAGGCATTAATAAGTTTGCAAAAATTATACATTCAGTTCAATGGTCTCAATGCTAGTGATTTAAATTTAACATCAATTTATATAAAAGTTGCTTTTGAAATATTCATATTATCTGTCTGTATATATATATATATGTGTGTGTGTATTATATTATGTGTTAACATGGGCCTCCTAACGACAAAGTAAACTTAATTTAATCAAGATATCTTTGGCCTGAAGAGTAGTCTGTAGTATACACCTTGCTTGGATATTTGCCACTTCCAAGGTTCTGCTTGCTATGAAACATATGTAGCCTGGATTTTATCTAGTCCAACCATGAAATATAAAATAATTTTCAGCTTAGCATACTTCGATATGGGGAAAATTCACAACCTTCCACCCCAATAAACCACTAATGTTCCTGAAAGTTGTTTTCTATGTTTTCTATGGATTACTTGAAGCTCACTTTTGATCTACACCTTGATCCTTAGAGCTTACATATATATATATATATATATATATATATAAATATATATAATAGTAATATTAGGGATAAAAATCCAAAATTTCAGGTAAAAACTCAATTAAAATCAATTTATAAAAATAAAAATTAAATTAAGTTTCACAGTATTAAGTATATATAAATATATAGATTTAGGGAAAAGAACAGCGACAGTGGATTTTCATCGATGAGTTCATGAACCTTGTTTTTTTTTCCCTAAAACTATATATTTATATATTACTATTATATATATATATATATATATAAATATATATAGTTTTAGGGAAAAAAAAAACCCCAAGGTTCATGAACTCATCGATGAAAATCCACTGTCGCTGTTCTTTTCCCTTAATCTATATATTTATATATATTTAATACTGTGAAACTTAATTTAATTTTTATTTTTATAAATTGATTTTAATTGAGTTTTTACCTGTAATTTTGGATTTTTATCCTTAATATTACTATTATATATATATATAGGGAGAATTCACAAAAAAACAAAAGACAAAGACAGGTGGTGTAGACAACAAACAGATATATTAGTATAACGCTTGGGAAGTGAAAAAGTCTTTAACGTTTCGAGCCTACGCTCTTCCACAGAAAGGAACACAAAGAAACAAGGAGAGAAAATAAAGAATGTGTAGTGGCTAGCGATCTGTCATATATATATCAAGGTGTTGGGCCTCATGGAGGCAATGACAATGAACTGAGATGTCTGGTGATATGAGGTTCTTGAGAAGCTCTCTCCTACTTCAGAGAGCCTTTCCTCATTTTCATGCACTATGCTTATGCTTATCTCTTGCTCCCAAATCCTGTCCTCACTGCCCTGCCCACAGTATCATAGCTATCCTGTTGTGCCCCCATCCTCTATATACCCAGGTTTCACCAGTCACTGCATTCACCCCTGTTGTTTGCATTCATATGAATTCACTATTCATGCATGCACCCTTACTAATACCCTACCATCTCATTTATATTCTGATCCCTGTACCTTGAGGGTATGCCCTGGCACATCAACACCATCTCTCCCTTGCTCTTTCTCATCCCACTTTCTCTCATTCTTGATCATTCCTTTGCTTTCTCTCTCTGACTGGATAACTATGTATCTCCTCTACAGCAAGACACCTATTCCTGGCCCTCTGTCACATTGTAATCTCTCATCACCTGGCACAAGGCCACCTCCACCAATACTCCATCTCTCAAAGGATCTTTGTCCTGTGAGTTACTTGGTGACCCAGCCAGTGCTGATGCCATGTAAAAAGCATCCAGTCCACACAATAAAGTGGTTGGCATTTGGAAGGGTGCTTACTTGTTAAAACCCATGCCAAAACAGACCTCGCCAGTACTGGTACCATGTAAAAAGCACTCAATCCACTCTGTAAGGTGGTTGGCATTCAGCTGTAAAAACCATGACAAAACAGACAGTGAAACCTGGTGCAGTCTTCTGGCTAGCCAACTCCTGTCAAACTGTCCAACTCATGCCAGCATGGAAAATGGACATTAAATAATGATGATAATGTGTGTGTGTGTGTGTGCGTGTGTGTGTGTGTGTGTATGTGTACATACAGTGTTTTTGCTATTAACAAAGTATATTATATTTATATTTCCAGGGTGTGAATATTTTGGTATTTCCTGAAAATGGCCTTATTGCACATTTGATGAATTATTCTCGTACTGATATTGAGAACTTTCTTGACATTATACCACAGCCTAACAAAGTGAGACCATGGATTCCATGTGATGAACCTGATCTCTATCCAAGAACACAAATTCAGGAAGCTATTAGCTGCATTGCCAAAGAGAACAAGATTTATCTTGTAGTTAATGTTGGAGACATGCAACTCTGCAATCACACAGAAGATTCAAACTGTCCTTCTGATGGACGTTACCAATACAACACTAATGTTGTTTATTCATCAGAGGGTGCTCTTGTTTCTAGATATCACAAGAAACATCTTTCTGATGAGCCTTATTACAACGTTCCCAAGACTGCAGAATATGCAGTGTTTGATACTCCATTTGGTCGTTTTGCAAGCATTGTATCTTATGATATATTCTTCAATGACACGCTAAATAATTTAATAGAAAAACATCAAGTTTCAAATATTCTTTTTCCAAATCTATGGTTACATGTTCCTCCTTTCTTTTTATCATCTTTATTCCACAATTCAATTGCCAAAGCTTTCAAGATAAACCTTATTTCTGCAAATGTCAAAATAGATATGTTCCCAGATATTATATCTGGTGGAAGTGGTATTTATACACCTTCAGAAAGTCTTTATAGCTATAAACCCTTTAATTCTGTTCCTTCAGACGGATATCTTCAGTTAGAAATTAAAAATATTGAAGAGTCAGAAAGAAAATTTCTTTGGCCTCTAAAACGTGAAGTACCCATATCAGACAACTCTGTTGTTAAAACGGCACTTATGACAAATGTTTTCCCTGTATCTGCCGTGATACTTCAGAATGATTCAGGCATTGTTAGTGTGTGTAATTATAAGGTATGTTGTTCTCTTGAGTATGAATTCATGTCTAATAGAACTTTAAAATTTAAAATCAACTATATTTTAGCAATAAGTAACAAGAAAGATGTAGATCTGACTAATCCAGAAGGTAAAGAAATGCAATCATGTCTTTTATGTCCAATTTATGATGAAAAAATATCATGTTTGATGACTTTGCCAGCTGATATTCCCAAAGGAGATGTTAGCTTTCGCAAATTAAAAATGACAGCTCATAATTTTAATACTCCTTATTTATTTCCCCACATTGCGACTTTTAATTCAAAAACTTACGATATCAATACATCTTGGAAACATGACAGAGGAAAAATAGAAAATACGAAACCAATTGAAAAAGTTTTTACTGCTATAATATTTGGAAGATTGTATCCTATTACCTCATCAGCTACATCTACAGTATTTCCAGTCACTTTTGTAATCTTGTTAAATTTAATATCAAAGGAACTACTTGTTTAGCCCTTTAGCATCTAAACTGGCCATATCAGGCCCAAATATTCTGACTGTTTTATGCTCAAACTGACCCGATCAGGCCTGTCACAACTACCCTGCAATGTCATTCTAAAATTAAACAATGCATCATCGAAATTTCAAATCTACAAGATAATGATTAATTCAAAAGAATGTGAAGAAATAAGCCTTATATTTGACAGAATAATCTGAATGCTAAGGGGTTAAGATATTTTTCCTTCTTTTCTTACTCACACTCAATATATTTCTTTTTAATTCTTTGTCATAACTGCACTCTGTGGAACTTCCTTGGTACCTGTTTTATACTTATGTCCTAACCTTCAAGAATGCAAGTATTAACCATATTATGAATATCAGATAGTTATCTCCAATTCCTCATGTTTTGTGAAGTATGAAAATGTTATGGATACTACCTCCAAATTCTCAGACTAAGCCAGATTACAATAATTTGTTAAAAATAAGAAATGTCATTAGTTTTGTTCATTAATCAATAAAATCTAAAATCTCATCGTGCTTCTGGTTGATTTTCTCAATATTCAATGTTAAAATTTTCACATAATTTTTGAATGATTCATTTATGGTAATAATTTTGGGCAGTTAACACATGTATATATTATTTTAATTCAATTATTATTTGTTAGGTTTGTAAATATCAGGCTGTGGAGGCGCAATGGCCCAGTGGTTAGGGCAGCGGACTCGTGGTTTCGATTCCCTGAGCGAAAACACCTAAAACTCCACGAGGCTCCGGCAGGGGATGGTGGCGAACCCTGCTGTACTCTTTCACCACAACTTTCTCTCACTTACTTCCTGTTTCTGTTTTGCCTGTAATTCAAAGGGTCAGCCTTGTCACACTGTGTCACGCTGAATATCCCCGAGAACTACGTTAAGGGTACACGTGTCTCTGGAGTGCTCAGCCACTTGCACGTTAATTTCACGAGCAGGCTGTTCCATTGATCGGATCAACTGGAACCCTCGACGTCGTAAGCGACGGAGTGCCAACAACAACAAAATATCAGGCTAGTGGCTAGCTCCAGTTTCATAACATTAAGTAGATGAAACTTGAATCTCCTCCTGGAGAGGACAATACTAAAGATTCTTATGTGATCTACCACCTATTTCCATCAGACACTAAAATTTACATCTCAAGAACAATATACTAGCAGATTTGAACTCTCAATCTATGAGAATATAGTCTAACAACTTATCTACTCAATATTTATTATATATTTCAAATATGAGTGAAAATTGGAAAGGGTATTAACAGCTCCAAGAAACAAAAAATATAGATTGGAATTCATAAATGTATTTATTTACATTAGCATAATGCCATACATTTGCTGGAGGAGTTCTTGCAAATTTCATTTTTGGCCATTGCTGAGTATTTAATTTGAAATACCTTGTGTAATGCTCAACATTTATGCCACTGGTAGCTTGTTACTTTGTACCAAAACATACATGACTGTGCAATAGTTATAATTTAGTTAATTAAACAGTTAGCTATTTTATCTATCTATTTATAACGAATTAACTTTTATTTATCAATTCATTTATTTGTATTAATGCTTGTATAGCACCTGCTTCCAGTGGCGGAAGCAAGTATAACACAGATGATGGCAGATTAAAGGACAATTGCTATATGTCTATTGACTAATGCTCATTAGAACCTTCTTTTTAGATGCTGAATCCCATCCTCCCCATGTTCTCTCCTGCCTCAACTTTCATTTCCTCAGGAAGGTATGTCAGGTAGCACTGGCAATGACCACACCCGAATGGTGCTTTGTTACGTGCTGCCAGCACAGAAGCCAGTCAGGCAGCACTGGCATCGACCATGCCAAGACAGTATGTCTTACCTTATCTTCGTGGCTGGTGATTTCAGTGAACATGTTGGCCAGCACCTGGATGTCTTCAACATTATACATAGAGGCTATGGAATTTTTCCTGAAACAAGGAATAGGGCTATGGGAGTTCTGTGATGTGAATAACCTAATGATCTGCAACACCAACTTCAGGAAACCAGCCAGTAACATGATAACCTACAAATCCAGTGACCACACTAGTCAGATTGATTACATTCTCACCAGAAAGTGAGATACATGGTTACTTATAAATGCAAAGACCTTCCCTGGTGAAGAATGTACCCCTCAACATTGGTTTGTCATGACTTCAGGTTAGGAGGATTCCAAGAAGTAGACCAATCTGGAAACGAAGGGTTTGGAAGCTTTAGAATCCTTTGAATAGTCAGAGATTTAGAGACGCCCTAATTGAGACATTTAATGAGGAAGAGACCAAATGTGTGGATGGTGTAAAGTCCCAATCAGATCTAGTGTGACATGGTGGTAGAGTGTGTAGTAGACAGGGCTATTAGAACAAAGAAATAGTCTTGGAAGAATGGTAGTAGCAGAGAGCTAGAAGACAGGTATACTTAACTGGGGAAGAGGCAGAAAGGAAGAAGTTTATCAACATTCTGTTGCATGTGGTGTTTCAAATTGCAAGACAGCGTCAGAGATGTAGGCAATGTGGAAGCTAGGGGTAGATGAGAGTTGTACAAGCCATAATGGAGAAATTTAATACTGGCTACTTTTTTGAGTTCCTCTACACCGACGACCTTCTTCTTATTGCTGAATCAGTATAAGAACTAGAAGAAATTTCAGGTGAGGAAGCAAAGTCTGGAGTTAAAAGGCATTAGAGTTAATTTAGCAAAGACCAAAGTCCTAGTAAGCAGGAAAACAGACAACTCACTGATCCCTTCAGGGAGATAGTCCTGCTCAATATGTAGGTGGAAACCCCATATGGTGTACCCAGTGCAAGCTATAGACACATTAAGAGGTGCAGTCATTATATGTGGCAGATGTGCAGGTACATTAAACACCAGGAACATATAGGGGAATTCTTAGAAGTGATAGACAGTTTCCCTTAGTCAGCAGTGGAGAAGGGCTGGGCTAAATTCAGGGAGCTGCTACTATTGTTGGTGACAGACATTGAATGATGATGATGATGATATATATATATATATATATATATATATATATATATCACCATTGGTGACCGATAGTTCCATTGGTTATTGCTTTCCAACAGGAATTTGACACTAAGAGACAAGAGAGTGTACAAAATAAGAGCTAAGAATCTTATAGATCACCAATTTTTGTTGTTTTCTCACTGATGCTTATACCTTTCATTTGTTTACATTTATGGTCAACCTAATGTAACATAGAAGACGTTTGGCTAAATTGTTCTGCAAACTTGGTATCAAATTGCAAAATGAACATATATAATACAATGCCAAAGTTTACTATCATATCTGAACAGACAAGGGATTCCAAAACGTCCACTTTTCCATACTTGCCTGCACTGGAGTTTATTGAGGCAGATTTTCTATGACCAGATGTCCGATTGCCAGTTTCCAAGCAAGGTAATATTTCTCCATGGCCAGACATGGCCTTGCAGAATATCGGAAATGACATTCATTTATGATTACAAATGTCAAGACAAACACACGACAGGCTTCTTCGTTTCTGTCTATCAAATCCACTTACAAAAGTTAGGTCAGCCCAGGACTACAGAAGACACTTGTCAAGAGCATCATGCAGTGGGACTGAACCAGAAATGTCACTAACTATATATTTTTTTTTTTTACTCCTGGCCTTCACCTACATCTGCTTTCTGTTGTCATAAAATGGTTGTCTCCCCTACCATAAATATGTGTTGTGTTAACCCTAATTATGAATAGTCACAAAAGTTTAACTAGGTACGTATTAACATTTTTTTTTTTTTTTAATGGACTCCAAATTATCAATGCCATTCAAAATGATTTGCAAAATGAAACCTTTCTATTTGGATTCGAAGTAGATACTTAGAACACTTGAAAAAAAAACCAACAAGCAGATAAAATTTTAAATTGTAAATTTATTTGAGAAATTAAAATAACATGAATTTGAAAACAGTTAATAACTAGAAGTAAAATCAGACCCAACCCTTAAGGCTTTCAATAACTTGCATGCAATGTAAGATGAATTACTCCCAAGTTAGGAATTATAAAGAAAGAAGCTGATTATTGTGTGTGTATATATATATATATATATATACACACACACACACACATACATACATAAAATCTAAGATTTAACTGATCAGCATTAGCTATTTAAAATCTACAATTTAAAATTGCCTTAAAACTTAATCCTATTAAAAATGTTACATAAAAAGCAAAGATTTTGTAATAGAATGCTATATATTTTATTTAAGTTATCTTCATAGAAGATGTTAAATAATCTGTTATTACCTCCCCTTTCACTGTGGTTTACTTTATGTACAGCAGTAATTATTTATAGCTGGTCAGGTACAACCACATAAAACATTATACCTAAAAGGTTACAACAATGTACCAAGTCATAATTTTAGAATTTACTTAGACGATGGTATACAAAAGAAAACACCACCATTTAGAGTCAGACAGTCATCTTTAATCAGAGACTGGTTGCCAAAGCAATTCAAAATCTGAGTCAGCCAGATGTAATAAATAATAAATAACTAAGGCCAGATACATTAACTGTTGCTTGCTACATATATGTATTGAGAGATGATATATCATTAAAGACATACCATCACTTCCAACACCAACCACAATGTTGAGTTAATAGTAATTCAAATATTACTTCAAAGCTTATATGATCTACAAAGTTCCAAAAGACCATCATATGAAATTTTTCTTTTTAGTTTAATTACAAAAATATTTCATTTTGTATCACAGAATGCTTCAATGACGACATTTAAGATGATGTCCATTTGACAGTTGTCTGTATGTGACAAGATTGCATTTAACAGTCTGTAATGTAGTCTTGCCTAAAGAAAATACAATAAACCTTCAGTTAGGCAAATTCTTTACTAGATGCATTTAGTAATGTTCATATTTCTTTCGAAGAGCCAAGATCTTCAGTCTGTGAGAAGGATCCAAAATTGGTTTCAACACTTGCTCAGTGTTTTCTATCCGACATCGAAACCTCTCTGAATCAATATGAATTTGTACCCATTCACCTTTACGGGCAGCTTGGTAGGCAAAACTCCATACAAGCATAAAATGCTTGGTTTCTAACTTCTCATCAGCAGCAAAACGAACCTTTGGAGAAAAAAAAAGTAATAAGAAAATTAAAGATCAATTTCAGGGAAAGCAAACTAACACCATACTATTTCAATACTATTACCAGCAAACTGCTGAAAGTATTTTTCAGCTTAATTCCCAGATGAATACATCAGAGTATGTGAACAATCAACATTTACCTTTCTGGCATATATGTATTTAAAAATATAGACTGATTTACTTAGCAGTGATCCTGATAGCTTCATAGTCCACTGTGCTTATAGGTGGAATAAAAAAAAACACCTGAAAACAAAATTCAGCACTAGAAAGAGCACACAGCCATAGAACAAAAATATTTTGTTCAACCTATATCATTATAAGAAAAACAAAGATTGTTTCTCACAGGCGAAACAGTTAACTGAATAAAGTGCACCTAATGCCAGGCAACTGCATTATAATAAACTGTTGGTATGCCTAACAACAACCATGCAACACAATGGTCTGCACTTGGTCGAAACCCAATGATGCATAACATACAAGCCCAACAAAAGGCAGCTGGAGCAGAGATTAAAATCAACCATGCAATACATGGAGATACTGGAGGCTTCCTTGTATCTGGAGTAGTAGCTATCAAAGTAAGGCATCTTTGTATTGTATTTAGACATTACTATCATACAAATTAATTTTCAATTATAAATTCTTTTGTATTTATATTTTAGTATTAGTAATAAAAAACATTTGGACTTAAACTTTATACAAATAAATGCGGTAACGTTCACTTTCATTTCACCAATGATTCCTGCCTTAAATTGCTTCATTTTCACACCTTCAAGAGAAAGATCGCCTAATTATACTGACGAGACTACTACAGCAACATCCACTAAAGCACAGGAAAGAAAAAAATTACAAATTCTCACAACAGATTTTAAACTGTGTGCATGAGAAAATGTATTTCTATTTGTGAATCTTTTATATCACAAATAGAAATACATCGGCATCTTAGACAAGTGAGTTCCACTATAGCCCCGGGCCGATCTAAGCCTTGCAAGTGGATTTAATAGACGGATACTGAAAGAAGCCCACCATTTGTCTGTCCCCCACCAGTGGCGGTTTGTTTACGTCCCTGCAATTTAGCGGTTCGATCGAAGACACTGATAAAATAGTACTGAAATGCGTGGAGTTCTAGTTTAAACATCCTCTATAACCTCTTACATCTTTTTGGAATTTTCATAAAGTTCTAGCGAATTTTAGGCCATCTTATTTTTGTTTTCAAGTGAAAGATGTCTGTACCTGTATGTGTGTTATGTATACGTGCATACATAAATACATAGACCTTTTTTGTATGTGTGAGTGAGTGAGTGCCACCTAGATATACATGCGAACACACATACACACTCTCCACAAAAATGCTTTACGGAATCTCACATTTTCGGCTATGGAGATTTCAATTCTGAAATTTTTTTTTCACAAATCGCAACTTCAAATTTCTACCCCCACCCACCCCTTCTTCATTTTCTACTTTTCCGGAATTTTTTTGCGAAATACATAGAAAAATACGGGGATTCTGATTCTGAAAATAAATTGTAAAATTTCAACTTTTCGGACCCTACCACCCTAAACTCCTCTCCTCCCGATTCTACGGCCTTGGCCATCAAGCAGGCTATATCCACATGCTAGAAATAACAGCCAAATCTCACAAAACTGCGATAACATAATGAAAGAAATATGTAATCTATTCACTTTTCTGCAAAGATTTTTTTCAGAGTATTTTTTTTTGAATTATTGAAATATTTTACAAACAATTCCTTTTCAGAATCATATCTTCATTTTTCTAAGAAATACTCAAACTGAGGTCTTGCCTTTTTCTACGTAAGTGAGAAAATGAAACGGGGGGGGGGGTCGGTTTCCACCCCCCATCTTACAGAAACCCGGAACTATTCAAGAGTAGTACCAGTGCGCGCACTCGCAAGTCGTGACTAGTCGATCTTACAACGACTATATAGCGCGAATGCGCAAAACATATACGAGGTTTTTTTTTTTTTAAACAAAGTAAAGAATACTTTCGCCCATTAATGTGTTTACAGGGAGAAAACTATTCGGCATAACTATAGGGTTTTACCCCCCAGACTTAATACAGAAAAATGAAACAATTATGGACGACTTGCTCCGAAACACCACCGAGTGGGGAACGCTTCTCAAAAATAACCTGCAGTTGTTTCCTTTAAAATTCCTATATGCTCGAAAATGTACATACATCAAAGTATATTTGTAGAAAGTTTCACGAAAAAATATTAATTTTCCTGGAAGAATTTAAGTGGACTGTTGGAATTTCCGAAAATTGTCCCCCACCCCCATTCCAAAACACCTTCACCGGAAATTTTTGTATATTCGGATTCTACATAGTAAATACTATATGCATAGAAAATTTCATTAAAAAATATTCATTTTTCTGAAAGTTATGACCTACCAAAGTCTGGGGGGGGGGGGGTAAACCATGTAGTCATGCCAACTATTCAAAACAATGTCAGATTGACAAAGAAACCAGGAAGGTATTGGGTGGTCGTGAGTTGTGCAAAAAAACACCAGCTAAATCGTCCTTAAATCACGCGAGTCGTGACTAGTCGATCCTACGACTACCTAGCGCGTCATGCGCAAAACATGTATGAGGGTTTTTTTCTAAACAAAGTAAATATTTTTTTTAAAACTAAGATGATCTTTCGATACAATGCCCAGAAATGTCATCCCTTGTTCAATGGTATCAGTACATGAAGGGCATTACAAGTAATTATCTTTTGCGTAACCTTTACCAAATTGGTGGACTTGAGCGCAAATACAACAGAGGATGGGATAGAGAGGATAAAAATAGGTTTTTAGAACGTTGTAGCTCTAAAACTCTTCAGCCACTTATTAAAAAATTTATCAAACCAGGGACGACTATATATTCTGATTGTTGGAGTGCGTACAATGGGATTACTGAAATAGATGTGACACCAAAATACACCCTGGAAGAACGTAAAACGACGTTTTAGGAGTAAGGTGTGGAAGATTTAAAAAAAAAAAAATTTAATTTGTGTTTTATTTACTTTGTTTTAAAAAAGTCATACATGTTTTGCGCATACGCGCAAGATAGTCGTTGTAGGATACACAACTAGCTAGCACGGATGCGCAAGTGAGCGCACCGGGACCACTCGTCTTGAATAGTAGATCAGTAACACCGTACGTATTCTTTACTTTCGCCCATTAATGTGTTTACGGGGAGAAAACTATTCAAAACAATATATGTCAGATTGACAAAGAAACCAGGAAAGTATTGGGCGGTCGTGAATTGTGCAAAAAACACCAGCTAAATCGTCCTTAAATCACACATACCCCACCCCCAAAAACGTATGAATTCCTGTGTGTAGAATACAGATTCGTAAAAAATTTCAGAAAATAAAATTATGAGGGGTTATATCGGGTGCTTAAACTAGAATTCCGCCAAAAATCCTATTCTTCCGTATTTAAAATAAATTTATAAAACGTTCTTTATAAAAGAGAAGTCAGAAAGAGTACTTATTTCGAGATAATTTTAAGCAATACAAAACCATTCTTGTAAGCAGCGTATAGAACCTAAAATTTTTCTGTTATTCTGAAAAGAACAGTAAAAGTGGAACATTGAAGCAGTTACTCAACTCATAAAATGGGCGCGGTCTATTTTACAACATATCTACTGCGCACATGTTTAGGCGGAAGGACCCAAAATTGTTCAGTTGTAATGGTTCTTTACGAGGTAGAGACGGACTATATGTAATCTGAACCTTTCCCCACCTTATTTATTAATTTTTTTAACGGAATCCCACGTTTTAGGCTATGGAGACTCCGATTCTGAAAAAAAATTGTTTGAAAAATTACCCCCCCCCCCCACCAAGCAGGCTACTTACATGATAGAAATAACAGCCAAATCTCACAAAACTAGTGTTAGGGTTAGGGGCACTGTCATGCTATTAGCTGTCAGAAGTGAAAGTGCTCACTGCTAGTGAAGTATCTGTCTGAGATTTTTGAAAATTTTTTCAGAATCGGAATCTCCATAGCCTAAAACGTGGGATTCCGTAACAGCCAAATCTCACAAAACTAGTGTTAGTGTTATGGTTAGGTTTTGAGTTAGGCTTACCCTGTGGATCTATATAAAAACCGGCGGGGGGGGGGGGGGGGTCGAAATTTAGAATTTTTTTTTTCAGAATCGGAATCTCCATAGCCTAAAACGTGGGATTCCGTAAAAAAAAAAATAATAATAATAAGTGAGGAAAGGTTCAGATTACATATAGTCCATCTGGAGTTTTCGATAAAATTTTGGCATATCTACGTCAAGTGTGTTCAACAACTTTGTTACCTCATAACTTCCGGAAAAATGAAGATTTTTCTACAAATATTTTTCGTGGGGGAAGAAATAGAGAGGAGGTCCGATTTACTCACACGAGTGTCGACTATTTCCTTATAGCTTTCAGAAAGATGGGTAATTTTAAACGAAATTTCCCACAAATACCATTCAGATAGTGTACATTACAATTACATATGAATTCAACAAGAAAATAATACATAAAAGAAATTGTCACACATATTACACATATGTACAAAAGCTTGAAATTGTTATGCGCGTCAGTAGGTGTACACCTACGAATTTTTACCCACCCCTGGGAATTCAATTTCGATATGATCATAAATCTACACCATTTGAAATGCATTTGTAGAAAATACCATTTAGAGATATTCATCTTTCTCAAAGTTATGAGGAAACAAAATTCGGAGAAGGCCGGGGGAGAGGGGGCACTTGTGTAGGTATGCCTAATTTAATACAAATTATTTTGTAATGCCGGTATTAAATTGAAAAATTTCGGACTCTCATATATTAGCAAGTTACTGTTAAGTTTAATTTCCAAGGGATAACAAAACCGAAAAATGTATTTTTGAAAATTTTCAGGATAATGCAGTTTCCAAGACGAGAAGCACAAAAAATATGGAGAAAGAGGAAGATACATATGAAAGAGAGGAAGAATAGCTTGAGAGAAATATGCTCTAAACCGGAACTTAATTATATTAAAGCCCCACAACTATTTTTATATATTTTAAAAAAACAACCCTTTCTTTCAATGTTCACACAATAGAAGAGAAACATTTTAAATAGAGAGAGTGCTCGATTAATATAGTCAAAGTGTAATATATGGTAGCTGCGGAGTAATTCATTTAGACTGTGTACTGTGGTTCAACTGCGCAGGAGTATCTTTAGAACGTGTCAAATGCGCGCCCTACTTTACCAAGAATTAAAAATGTCGAATCAATTCACCGGCGCCATATTTACTTTTCGATTATTTCTTTGGGGGTTTTCTTTTTGTTGTCAACACGAAAAATTGGAATTCTTTAAAAAAAAAAAAAAAAAAACCGGTCTTGTTTCGGCTGCCGGTCTTTGAGCTCGGACTATGTACTTTGAAAAGAGATATTTCCATTAATGTTAAATAGTATTAATACAATCCTCATGAGAGAGAGAGATTGGGGGGGGGGAGAGCAAAATCAACAGTTCGACTCTCAATCCGATAAAAAGACAAAAAAATCAGTCGAAGAGGACATGCAAAGTGATACATCCGTTTGAGGGCCACGAAATATACGCTTTGTGATAAGCTTAAATAGGTTGAACAAACGTTTAACATGTTCTACCAGGAGTGAATAAATAACTGCAATTAAAATAATTCATGCGAAAACCAGTTTAAAATTAAATGGCAAATGTAACAAGTGCTGATTGAACCATTTGCTTAGATAGACATAAATCAATTAGATTTATTTCCTATAATTTTTGGAAAGAGGGAAGTCAAATATACAACATATGGCATTCAATAGTTTACATAAACCAAATGAAAAAAGAAATTACAATATATGTTCATGTGAAGTTTTTAAGGAAGTAATAATAGAAATTCAAACCTTAGAAGTTTTATGGTGTACGTTCGTGTCCGTATAGATTTTATTCCATCTGTCGTTGGCTTTTCCTATGATACTGGGAATGGAGTCTGTATTTTCAGTTTTTGTATTTTGAGTATTTTCAAACAGTTCATTGAAAGAAAAGCAAGGGGTATTAGAAAACAAGATATCATCATCGTAATCTTCATCATAGTCATCACTATCACACTCATCATCGCTTTCCACTAACTGAAAAACGGTTTTCCAAAATGGGACGTCTTTGGTACATGGTAAATCGTTACAATTTGTGTCTGAATTAAAATCCCAATTTTCGTCACCACTAGCATCCTCAAAAGAAAAATGTCCATCATCATCGCTATCCTGCCCATCATGAGCAGAGCTGTGCAGATCAGTAAAAGAGTCTAAAGTAGTGGAGTTCATTGAACTCTTGCTGCTCGGACTGAATAACAAGTCGTACTCGCTTTTTGGGGAGTATGCTTCTTCTTCATCTGAAGGGTTTTCTAAGGAGTTAGATTCGCTAATAAGACTATCGTATTCAATAGCTAAGTCGAATGGGGTATCAGCATCATCACTTACAGGGGTCAACGCGATGGTGTCGGGAATAGAACCGACCGCGTTTTTTGCATGCTGTCGGTTCATTTCAATATTTTTTGTATTTAATATACGGCTTATGTTACTGTGAGTACAGTCGCCACAGTTCAGCTGCATAAACAGCATATGTCTTTGTAAATGCACGACACTTAACTTGGCAATAAAGTCTATCAGAGAATCGCCGTTCGACGATTTTGGAGCGCCGTAAGTAAAGCCGTCTTCCCTTGGTGTCGTTAAGTGGCACACTTTTGGACTCGCCATCTCATCACATGCTTCGTGAGAACTAAATGGATTTATTAAAGCAGGTGGTGCCATTGTGATGCGAAATCCAAGTATATATATAATAGTCAAATGCGATTAGCTGTTTGTTTTTTCAGAAATTGTTTTGAATGCGGTGTTGGTGATGGTCAACAAATGTAGCAGAATTGTTTTTGTAGAGTTTGTGACAGGGTGGAAAGGAATATTGAAGCCAATATCTATCGAGTTTATTCCAGTATTTATCAGTGTAATTTACCTTTGTCATGAAATATTGGGAACCATCATTTTCAGTACAGCTGCAACGTTTAAAATCATCGGCGAACAAAGTAGACGAAAAATCAAGATCGGAGCATAGTGTGGAACATAATACATCCATTTCTGTAAAAAATATAAATCCAATTAGAGAAAGTAAACTGTTTGCATAAAATAAAGCAACACTTGTCGAAATTATTCAGCGGAGGGCATTAATCACGAAGCATTTGTATTCCTTTCATATTTTGTGAGTGACACAATTAACGGAAGTTACACTATTTATAGTTAGCGCATTGATTTTTAATCGCGCATAGAAAATAGTTCCACATTAAAAATGAAAACTAACTAAAATTTGTCATTTTCAAAAAATACTAGACTTTGGATTTTAAAGTAATTAATATGAATTCTACTATTAAATTATCTGTAACAAAAAAAATTCGCACAAATTATTTCCTGTAGACGAAAACGAAATTTTTAAAAATTTAACATGGCTACCGGTTATTGCATCAGCCAAAGGAGAAAAAAAGTTAAAGTGTTATTCACGCGATCACTTGCGTTTTATTATGCATCTAAAAACAAAGTGAAACACAAATTATTGTTTTAAAATATTAAATTATATGATAATACAATTATAACCAAACATTTCTAAGACATAGCTGCAGAAACACACTGAGTGCGAAAATAACACTGTGTTTTCAGTTTCAAGCATTTGGAAAAGTTTGATTTCTGTTGATAAATTAGCATGTAAAAAGTGAAGACAAAATTTCATGAGATAATAATCATGACTTTTATTGAAGAAAGTTGGTGTATTTATAATCAACATGAATACCTGTCCATTCCACATTCACAGTCATAATGTTGTTAATTTAGCATTTTTAAGTAAATTTTCAGTAGAGCATATGGTGGGTGGGAAAAAATTTTAGGAAATTCATTTTAGTTGCAAATAAATTTCCTAAAATTTATTTGCGTCTTTTTAGCATTATGCATATATATTCTTGATTCAGACTGCGACTACGAGGGGTCCCCAAGTTATGGGGACAAACAAACCAACACCGGTTGTCAAGTGGTGGTAGTGGGGGCAAACAGACACAAAGACACTCATATACATACATACATTTATGTATTTGACGGTCTTCTTTTAGTGTCCGTCTACCAAATCCACTCAAGGCTTTGGTTGGCCCAAGGCTATAGTGGAAAACTCTTCCCCAAGGTGCTACACAGTAGGACTGAACCTGGATCTATGTGGTTGGGAAGCAAACTTCTTTATTTCTTTTAAATTACCATAAAGGCATTACATAGAGGGGGACACTACAACACATGTAAATGAACATGAAAAATATTAAAATCAAAATATTAAAATGATACATGAATGATAACTTGAGAAATGAGAATATGAAAAGTGTGTTACTCACCTCACACTAACACCACTCGCCACCTCTGAGTACTGAGTCCTCTTTAGTCTTTGATCTAGTCTTTCGTTTACTGTTTTCCCATCACTGAGTGACAGCACTCTCTCCTCCATGTACACATAACCTTTTTCACCGGGGAAGAGGTCTTGTAAATTTTGTGGAGTCTGTTCCTTTTTTTTTCCTGTGGAGAGAGGGGGTGGGTGGGTTTGGTGTCTGTATGGGGAGGGTATGTCTGAGTGGTCTTGGGTGGGATAGAGTTGGTCTGGGGTCCCACATTACACTGACTGTTCTTCCTCTTCTTTCTCTTTTTCCTTTTATTCTCTGTCACTGTCCATTCATCCTCCTTCTTCCTTCCATCTATCTGTACTTCTTCCTTTTTCTCCTCCGTCTCCAGCACTGCTTCTTTTGTCATTTTCCTCTGTAGAGGGCAGTGAGCTCTAATGTGGCCTTTTTGGCCACATTTAAAGCATTGCGGAACTCTACCCTCTACCCATACTCTCAATACTATTTCTCCCAACGTCACCGTCTCCGCCAAATTTTCCAGCTGCTTCGCCTCTGCTTGTATGATGATTTCCAATGTTTTTCCTTTATATCCTCCTTCCTCCATCCCTGTGGCTTGGAGGACAGCCACCTCCTCCTCACTACCAATGAGGACGGCTGCTGCAACCCAAGCCACTTCTATATCAGGTGGGATTCCTTCTACCCTCACCTTAGAAGTCTTACTTCGAAGGTATGTGGGTAGAAGTACTACTTTCTCCATTCTCACCGTTGTGCTCACCAGCCTCTTTACCTTCTCCACTGTCCTAAACTGGACAACCACTGTCCCATATCCATTTCCTTTCGCTATATATGTTACTTTGTTCGAAAGCCCCTTCAGAGCTTTTTCTACTTTTTCCATCTCCATCCGCTCCACCTTCCTACTCTCCACTGAGTACACCTTGTAGGTAATTGTCTTCTTTTCCATATTTTCCAAGACCCTTTTCGGGGGTAATAACTTTATGTCACCGCCCACCTTCTGTGTCATCTTACACAGCTCCTTCAGTCCAGCTAGGTCTCCCTTTTCTTCACCTCTGCAAAACTCTTTACTCTTTCCAAATGCTCATCCATTCTATTTACCACCTTAACAAGCTCCTCCTCTGCTGAGGACAGTTAATACTCGCTAAGGTCTGAATATGTTCCTTTCCCGGTACAACACTCAACGACAAACCGCTGCCAAGCAGCTCAAAAAATAATGTCCGTCTCATCAAACATCAACACAGCAAATAGACTAACGCATGCACGGGAAGCAAGCTTCTTACCACACAACTTATGATATATATATTTCTTTTATTTTCTTTTACTTGTTTCAGTCAGTGGACACTACCTCGAGGTAGTCAATCAAACAAATCGACCTCAATACTTAATTTTTTAAAGCCTAGTATTTAATTCATCAGTCTCCTTTCTGCCCGAACTACGAAGTTATGGAGATATAAACAAGCCAATAACACCAGTCATAAATTTCCAGTCACATCTTGCCTGTAGATCTTGTGCACATACAAGTGAAACTAAGGGACTAACTCAGAATAAATTATGAAATATATTATTAATCTTTACTATGGTATTGAGAACTCTTTCTCAAGTTTGTTAACATTAGGTGTTTGTGTGTGTGTGTGTGTGTGTGTGTATGTATGTATGTATGTCTACCTTCACGGTAATCCCTAAAAGCATGTTGGAGCATCATCATCATTATTTAATGTCCACTTTCCATGCTGGCATAGGCTAGACAGTTTGACTGAGGACTGACAAGCCAGGAGGCTGCACCAGGCTCCAGCCTGACCTAGCAAAGTTTTTACAGCTGGATGATGCCCTTACTAATGCCAACCACTCTGAGAGTGTAGCGGTTGCTTTTTACGTGTCACCATCACAGGGGCCAGTCAGGCAGCACTGGCATCGACCACATTTGAATGATGCTTTTTATGTGTTACTGGCAGGGGAGCCAGTCAGGCGGCACTGGCATCGACCATGCTCAAATGGTGCTTTTTACATGCCACCAGAACGAGTGCCAGTCAGGCAGCACTGGCATTAGCAACGACTACTATTTCACTTGACTCAAAAGGTCTTCTCAAGCACAGCATATTGCCTGACGATTCAAGGGTACTTTTAAATGGGCTGGTTATATGACACTGGCATCGGCCATGGCTACAATCTCACTTGGCTTGCCAAGTCTTCGCAAGCACAGCATATCTCCAAAGGTCTCGTCATTGCTTCTGTGAAGCCCAGCCCAATGTTTGAAGGTCGTGCTTCACCATCATTGAAAAGTTTATGGAAAAAAGTACAGGAGCTAAAACGCAGCTGTCTTTGGTTCCAGTGGAAACAGAAATTGCCTCTGAACATTGATTGCTAGATATCACTGTTGCTATCATTCCTTTGTACAGAGATACTATTACTCTTATCATTTTATCAGGAAGACCAACTTTTGACAAAATTTTCTAGAGCACCTCATGATTCACTGTAACAAAGCCTTCGTCAAATCAACAAAGACCATGTACAAGTCAGTATTTTGCCCATGTGCTTTTTCTTGAACTTGCTGAAGGACAAAAATCACGTCAACTGTGCCAAGCCAGCAATCCACATTTGGAATCAGGATATATGCTGTTTACTACATACTTATTGATGTGGTTAAGGATTACCCACGCAAAATTTTTACAGCTATGTGCAACAAAGTTATTCCCCTGTGATTATCACACGCCCTCTTCTTCCCCTTGTTTTTGTACAATTGGATTATAGAAGCATCTTTGAACTGTTGGGACACAGATCCAGTTTCCCAGATCAAACAGGTCAGTTTGCGCAGCTTTCTTACAAGTTGTCTACCACCATGCTTGTACTCTTCTATGGGAATACCGTCTTGTCCAGGAGTTTTACCATTGAAAAGATTTTTAATAACAATACTTATCTCTTCCAAGGAAGGATCTTCCACAACTTCCTCAATTGTAGGTCTCTGGAAGATTTCATTGATTACTTCAGGATCGAAAGTGGATTCTTGATTTAATGCAGATTTAAAGTGTTCAGCCCATCTTTTCAGAATTTTATCTTTGCTATTTAAGAGTTTTAACCTGTTATTAGAAAGAATAGGTTCCATACCACCCCTTTTTGGACCAAATACACCATTTAAGTAGTCATACAATTTGTGAGAGTTAGCAGCCTGTTCCAATTCTTGGGCATTTTTTTTTTTTGGCCACCAAAAATTTTTCATTTCATTCAGTTTTTTCTGAGTAGTTTTTTTTAAGCTCATAATATGAGATGGAAATGTTAACCTTTTCTTTTCTTCTATTCTCTTATCACATCTCATAACCTCAAAACCTTTCACTATCTGCGGTCAGATAGCAACAGAATCATACTGCATATATTTGTGTGGTGTCTGAGCATTGCTGGCTTGTGGAGTTATGCCAAACTTCTGTTGTTGCATGCAGGACAAATCATGTCATTGGCTGAGTCCATCATGAGAACTACCCCACCATGCACCTTTATCAAGGCAGGACTTGTGGTGTTCCTCTGTATAGTGGCTATGGTGAAAGGGACTGTGTGGTGGATGAGGTTGAAAGGATTGAAAAAAGACACCTTCCTCTTTGGTCAAACCCTCATAAACTTTTCTAAGTTCCACTTAGAAAGGAAAGTGAGGGTGGAGAGGGAAGTGCTAGCACCTGCTACACTCTCTGAGTGGTTGGCGTTAGGAAGAGCATCCAGCTGTAGAAACTCTGCCAAATCAGATTGGAGCCTGGTGTTGCCATCCGGTTTCACCAGTCCTCAGTCAAATCGTCCAACCCATGCTAGCATGGAAAGCGGACGTTAAACGATGATGATGATGCTGATGATGAGTGTCAGAGGTAAAAATGGTTTGGGTGAATGGATCTGCTCCAAGTATGCATCTGTAGATTGGAGAACAGGGCTTGTGAATTTGATAGTCAGGATAATCCTCGATCTGTGGGGTTCTTTAATTAGCCCTAGTTGAAGGTTTTCCTTTATTAGGAGGACTGCATCATTCATATGTTCACATACTTTCTATATAATGTAAATTTTTATCCGATTTCACTCTCTTTTCTTTTCACACTCTTTCCTTTTCTTTCCCCATATCTTTTGTGTAAACACCCAACACAAATTGTAGACTGTCCATTTGATGTACACCTCATTTTTGCCCCTGTGGCAAATGAAAGAAATCATTATTATTTTTGTTGTTGCGTGGTATCAGAAACACAGCACTTGTAGGTTTTGTTTTATTTTAAGTGTCTTCTGAAGATATATGCTCAAAATTTTCATTGAGTGTTACACAAACTCCCAAAGGTTCTGAGTAGGTGCTCAACTTCATTGTAGTTTTGCCCTTCGTGGAGAGAGTTCTGATTAATTTTGTAAAAATTATTCATTTCTTTAAAAGTTTCAAGACAGTATGGTGTTAAATTTTCCAGTAAAATGTCAGGGTAGTGTAATCACAGATTGGAGGAGTCCTTTTGACACAACCTTCTCATTGTTAAAACAAAGTACCACCATGCCCACCACTACTGCTACTGCCAATGCTAACTGAAACCACAACTACAATAAAGAAAATGCAAGCAACAAAAAAATGAAAACAACCACAAAAATGAGAATGAACATAAAAACGAAAAATTAAAATGTTATTTCAACACACCGACAAATTCTGCTACTGTTATCATCACCACCATTAAAATGAACATAGTAAAACATGATAAAGAAGAAGATCAAGCAAATATGACTTGCAAAACTAGTGTTGGCAGTGTGTGCCAAGTAAAAAAAAATTGTTTTAATTATCTCAAGATTAAAAATAATGCAAACAACATCCTTATATGGTTGGGCCAAAACATAGTTTTTATTGGAATCCATTTAGTGAAAAAACAGCCTCAAGACTGTTGTTTACATATCCATATAAATAAAAAAGAAAAGTCAGAAAGTGGAGAATACTGCATAGTAGAGGTGGGATTTACATCAGAAGATAAGACCAGGAAATGATCCACAATAACCCTAATGAGAGATGAATTGGTTTTCATATCAATCTACCTATAGAGTAGTAATAATAAAAGTAGTAGATGAACCTTCAGAAATAACCATCTATTGGCTGGTTTCAGATGTCCTTTTTCACAAAGAGGACAGCACTAATATTCTACAGGTCCAGAGGCTGAAGGAACAAAATTAGACTGGTCAACAGATAGAGCTATTGCTAACTGGATCATGACAGTAAGGAATCCATCCCAGACCCGAACAGTCTGCAAGATGGCTCACAACTGTATGTGACTGCTGAGGGCAAAAAGTGAAAGTGTAATTCACAAATCCCCTCAAGGCCTATTGGTCATAACAAAATGGACACTATCACTACAACAATAACAATGTCAACAGCAACAATGCCAAAGAAAATGTGCAGCCAGAACAACAGCAATGACAGCAACTGTGTCAAAAACAAAAGAAACGCTGCCTTCACAATACTACTACATAACCAACAACAACAGCTATTGAAAGCCCCCAAACAACAACAACAGAACGAAATTACAAAGGGCCCCCCCACCACCACAACCACTAGCAATACATCCTTCTCCCAAAGACATCACCCTCAATGCTGAGACCACTCAGACATGTGTGGCAATGGTGATGGGGTAGAAAACAAATAGATATAAACATGAATAGAGTCAACAGATGAGATCCAGAGCTTCTCAATATAGAAAACACTTTGTGGTACTCAAATGATTTGAACTTAAATTCTAAAACCAAGTCTGTGGAGTAAAGAATGGCTATAACAGGAATCCAGGTGAGCAGATATGGAGAGACAATGATGCAAATAAACAAATAAAACTACTTGGGTTTGATGTACCAAAAGATATATACATATATACATGTAAATAGAAAGAAAGCAAAGACTGAAAATTTTCAGATGATGAATATTCAAGTGTATATATATATATATATATATATATATATATTCTCTAACTTCCACCCTCCTCTTGACTTTACTTCTACCATCTCTGACACCTCTGTTAACTTCCTCGACATCTCTCTTTCCATCAACCCCCTCTCCAACACTCTAACTACCTCCGCCTTCTTCAAACCCACTGACTCCCACCTCTACCTCAACTTCTCCTCCTCCCATCCATTCCACACGAAACGAGCCATCCCCTACTCCCAGTTCCTCCGCCTCCGACGTTTGTGCAGCCTGGACCAGGATTTCGAGACGCAGTCCCAGTATCTTGCTCGTCTGTTCATGCATCGAGGATACCACTCCCACCTTGTCCAATCCGCCCTCACCCGCGCTCGTCGAATCGACCACACCAATCCCCTAACCGTACCCCCTTCCCACTCCGTTTCCACCCTGCCACCCTACCCCTTCGTCGGAGGATCCTACGGGCCTTCCGTCGCCTCCAGCTCGATCCCACTACCCACCCCATTTTCCCCAACCCACCCCTATCCGCTTTCAAACGCGCCCGCAACCTACGCGATCTACTGGTCCGCAGTACCTTCTCCTCTTCCTCCCCACCCCACCCGGCTCCTTCCCGTGCTCCAGATCCCGCTGTCACACCTGCCCCTTCATCACCAACACTACCTCTGTCACCGGATCGAACCTACAAACACTTCACATTCCACACAGTTTCACCTGCACCTCCTCCAACCTTATTTACTGCATCAAATGCACCCTATGCAACCAACTCTACATGGGGCAGACGGGCCGCCGGCTGGCCGACCGTTTCACCGAACACCTAAGGGACGTTCGGCTAGGTTCGGACTCCCCTGTCGGCCGTCACTTCCAACTGCCCAACCACTCTCCCTCTAACATCTCCGTTTTTGGCCCCGCCCTGCACCATGGATCCACTCCCTCGCGACTCCACTTGGAGCAACGCTACATTTTCAACCTTAATTCTTCTTTCCCCTTCGGACTCAACGCAGCCCTCTCTTCCTTATGACTCTCCCCTTTACGTCTATGCAACACTTTTCTTTATTTTATATATTTTTTTTACCCCCCCCCCCTCGTCCCCTTTACATTATATCCATTATTCTCTTGTTATTACACTCACTTCATTTTTCCACTTTTTATCTCACCCCTACCTACACGCACACATACCCACACACAAAAAATACACGCACCCATACACACACATGTAAGCACACCTACCCCCAACACACCACACACACACAACACATATGCATGCACTCACATGCTCAGACTCGCCCACACACTTATACAAACGCACATACACACGCACACTTGCGCATATACACACACACGCTAACAATCACGCAAACATACACACACACACACCCAAGCATACACATCCTTGCACACATAACCCACATATACCCCCATTCACAAATACCTCCCACACACCTTACATATATACCGCCCACATACATGACAAACATACATGCGCGCCCTCACACACACATATAGACGAACGCACATATATACACACACACACCCATATATACGCGCACGCCTACATACACAGCCGCATACACATGCACACACATACACACAGGAGTGCATACACAAAATAACACACATACCTGGCACACATACGCACGCACACACATAAACACACACATACACAACTCTCACATACATAAAACCACACACACACACACACACATACACAACACACATACACATATACACACATGCACACATACACACACATGCACACACGCACACACACCTCTCACATACATAACACACACGCACGCACGAAAACATACACAATATACACATACACGCACGCACAAAAAATATACACACACGCGCACACGGAAACACACATACAGACACACATAAACACACACACACCCGTACCTAACACTCACAATCCCACACACACACGCACATCCACACACATACACACACCCACATACACACACACACTTCTCACCAACACTACACACTCACACAGACACGCATACAATCACACACACATGGGCATAAACAACACACGCACATACAATAGCAAACGCACGCACACACACGTACACATCAACGCACATATACACAACATACACATACACACAAACATACACGCACGCACAAAAACATACACATACACACACGCGCACATACAAAATACACACACACACGTACACGTACCCAACACCTACAACCCCACACTAACACGAACACACACATACTCAAAAAGCCGCCTGTTGACCTTCTACCTACACTGTCTATAAGTGTCCACTAACCAGTCCTGCTACTAATTTCTTCCACTACGTCATACACACATACACACACACAAACACACCAACAGATAAACCACCAAACCATGCACACACACACACACACATACATACATACGCACACACACGTTCTGTTATCACACACACACTCGCAGACTCTCACACACGCACAGATATTCATCTCCCTTTTTCACTCTCCTGTCTTAGAAAGAACTTTTCCCCCACCACCACCTCTTCCGGTCTTTTCACAATGTAACCTCGTGGGCATCGGTACCATTTTCCTCTTTCTCTGTTCTTCCATTCTCCGAACTTTCCATCTTTCCGACGAAGGGCTACGCCCGAAACGTCATACACTCTCTCTTTCCTTTCCTGAGCATCCAATAACACTATCCATATCACGTCCTCACTTTGTTGTTTTTTTGTTATTGTTTTTTTGAACTTATATATATATATATATATATATATACATAATGTGATCAACAAGTATCCAGACTGTTGCCATAGTAATGAAGTTAAAGCATGCAGAATGAAACTGCTTGCTGGAGATTGACCTTGAACTCTGCTGTGCATGTGCACTAAGTTTTAACATTCTAGCTCACTTCTGCTGTTTACAGCAGTGCTTGGAAGGAAGGTGTGTAGCATGTGATCATCGCATTGACCATGACAGAGAAAGTAGAACAGAGAATCTGCATCAAATTTTGCCAAAGCTTGGCAATACCTGCTCAGAGGCCTATGCAAATTTTTCAAAAAGTTTTCATTGTTCTCGACACAATCAAGGAGATCTTGTGCAACTGAAACCTGAGTGTCTTTTTGGTCAGCTGAAAGCAGCTTTCGCAGAAACTTGGCAGACATGCATCTCATACCTAAATCTTCAGCGATGATGGAAACAAAGTTCTTTTTTAATCTAAAATATACTCTCCTTCATTTTCTACAATGCTCTTCCATCTATCTGGTAGACTTGCAAGGCCCCTCTTCCAAAATTCACTTGTCCCTATATATTGCATTAATGTTCCTCATACTTTCTGTTGCATTGTTGTCTTTAGTGAACTCATAAAGCGAAATATGCCAAATATGCTTTGTCACTTCCATTATAGCTTTGAAAAAATAACTGTTAAAATCGAACTGCACTCTTCAAAAATTACACTAAGAACAAATACAAAGTAAAATTACTACTTGCTTTTATAGCAAGTTGATGCAGGCAGTTTATCCTATCCCCCTCCGACTTTTAGTTCATGCAACTGAAAAAGCCGCATCATTTATGAGATGACCCAATACAAACACACACACACACACACACACACACAGATGAGGAGAGTGAGCAAGAGAGAGGGAAAGTGATAAAATGAGAAAGATATAATATAGCTCATAGTAACTCAAAGCTGAAAGATATTGTCAATATTGGTATAAAGAAAAAAGATATGAATACGGTTTTGAAACCGGCACATTGCGACTTATTAGTTGCTAGTTATCTTCATTATGTGATGCAAATTTTCAGTAAATCATGTCATATTTTAAACTGTGAGCCCTTAACTTTTTCTAAAAGTATCCTTCTAAACTTTGTTTTTCTGATATATTTCTCCATAATGAGCGAAAAATGTGAGAAAATATATCTTTAGAGATTCTGAAATGAATGGCTTTGTTATGTTAACATTAAGTAAGTGGTTGTGTGAAGCCTTGGCTGATTCATCTAAAGTGCACTGCAAATTTTGTGGATGTGACGTCAGAGAATAAATAGTTGGTTATTAATTTATTGCTTAGCAAAAACAAAACAATAAAAATGAGTGAGCGTGGCTTCCCAACAATGTGGACTTGTGCATGGCACCTTGCCTTCTGTATTGATTTGGTAGATAGAAAGCCTGTTGTGTGAAAGCCTTATGTGAAAGTCTGTTGTCTGTCTATCTATCTATCTATCTATCTAGCTGTATGTATGAATACATGTAGTGTGTGTTGTATGTGTTTCCCACCAATGTTTGACAACTGGAGTTTATTCTTTTACATCTCTGTAACTTAATGGTTTGACAATTTATAGGCGCAGGAGTGGCTGTGTGGTAAGTAGCCTGCTTACCAACCACATTGTTCTGGGTTCAGACCCACTACATGGCACCTTGGGCAAATGTCTTCTACTATAGCCTTGGGCCGACCAAAGCCTTGTGAGTGGATTTGGTAGGTGGAAACTGAAAGAAGCCTGTCGCACACACACACACACACATATAATTGTAGATATATATATGTATATGCATATATATATATATATATATATATATATATATATATATATATATATATATATATATATATATATATGCATGTATGTATGTATGAGTGTGCATATGTCGCACATATATGTATATATATATATATATATATGTATGAGTGTGTATATGTTTGTGTGTGTTTGTCTCCCAACATTGCTTGACAACTGATGCTGGTGTGTTTATGTCCCAATAACTTAGTGGTTTGGCAAAAGAGACCAATGGAATAAGTACTTGGCTTTAAAAAAATTACAAATGTACTGGGGTCAATTTGTTTGACTGTAGTCCCTCAGCATGGTTGTAGTCTAGCTGAAACAAGTAAAAGATAAATAAGAAAGAGGGCAGTTTCGTTTAAAGCAATTCTTATTACCAACATTTTATAAGAAAATGTGAGGAAACCTTGATGCTTGAAGCTAACTTAGGATGAAGGACAAAGATCCTTTCTGAATAATATAGGGCTGGTTTCCCAGTTTCTGTGGCACATATACATTCTCCTCCTGGACAGGATGCTTCTGTAGAGTGATCCTTTTCTGCATTAAGTAGAATCAAAACATACCAAAGAAATGCGACAGGAGAAAGAAGACTGTCTGGGTTAGCACTAATGTCAATTGAAAAATATTTATTACAACAATTGATGAAAGGAGGAGATTTCTATGAAAATGTGATAGATATATTTGCCCAGAAAGATTGAAGAATTGAATTAATTTATAAATGAGATAAATAACATTTTAGAACCTTAAAAAAGATTTAATATATCAAAGGGCATATATTACAGGTTTTGGTTAGTGTTTGTTATAATGTAAGGTTTGACCATCTTACATCAGTATTGTTTGGCAGCTAAAATGGTTCGACTTCTTCGTCAAACCTAACCTACATAGGTTTTCCTTTCTGAGCTGTTGGGTGTAGTCTATTTACGGCCGTAAATGTCTTGTTTCAATCTCAGAGATGTTGACTTTTGCCACTGTCTTTCATTGTGTATGTATTCATGTATATGCGTGTATTTTCAATGTGTGTGCATGAGATGTAGTCTTTTAATATACGGAGTTCTGTAAGTCTCAGAACAGTCTGCTTGAGTATCAATAATTTTCCTGGAATTGACAAGTAGCATGATAAAGCACCTAACTTGTCTTCCAGAGCGTAACAATGTTAAAGCATAGCCATATAATGTAACTAAATGTGTTCTCTTAATTAAAACATTTCAATTTGATTCAGCTCAACCAATAGGTATAGGGGCTAATGCAGAATCGCACCCCTTTGAAATACGAATTTTGTGAAAAATTTTTTTCTGATTCCTACCTTTAACAGAGATTCCGAATATGCAAAAATATTAACAGAATCCAATTTCATCTTTATTACATTTCACTTATGATTTTTAGACTTTTTAAGGGAGAGTGAGGATGGGAAAATACTGACGTTTCAAAGAGAGAGAAAAATACAAACAATACACTTATTTCAGACTCATCTCTACAGAGCCATTTTTTATTCCCTGTTTATTCTAGGTCATACAGGGGTGATTGCATATTCAGAATCTCCCATATGTAAATTGTAGGAATACAAAAATTTTCTTACTGAAAAATTGCCGGGGGGGGGGGGGGGGAGAAATTCATTGCATGCCCAACCCTGGAAGTCACCACATGCCACTGATATATATATATATATATTATATACAATATATATATACACACACACACATTGCAAACAAAACACACTACATATACATACACGCACACACACATACTTCAAACTACCAGTTAAACACCTTTCTACTGACCATTCTCCCATGCACATGTGTAGGTAGGCACACAACCGACAGCCACTCCTACCAAAATTCTTACTATAAATTCTTCCTATTACCTTAAATGACACTAAGTGCAACCACACACATACATAAACAGCTACAACCACACACACGCACACACACACACACACACACGCACATACATGTACTATCATTACACGCACACACAGACCTGCGTGCATGCACATACCCACACATACGTCCTTCTCTTGCACTCCCCTGTCTTTGAAAGAACTTTTTCTTCACCCATTCCCTTCCTGTCATTTCAATATGTGACCGCGTGTGTATCGTTGGTGATTTTCTTTCTCCGTCTTCCCTTCTTTGAACTTTTTCTATATTTCTGATGAAGAGCTCTGCTCGAAACGTTAAATCCTCTTTTTTTTCTTTCCTTCCCTGGGCGTTCAATAACACTGTACATATTCCATGCCCTCATGTTGTTGTTTTTTCGTGCTTATTCATGTTTGGATTGACTAAATATATACATATATAATATATATATATATATATAATATATATATATCTCTTTTTTTACTTGTTTCAGTCATTTGACTGTGGCCATGCTGGAGCACCACCTTTTTAGTCGAGCAAATTGACTTATTCATTGTAAGCCTAGTACTTATTCTATCGGTCTCTTTTGCCGAACTGCTAAGTTACGGGGACGTAAACACATCAGCATCGGTTGTCAAGCGATGTTGGGGGGACAAACACAGACACACAAACATATACACACAGACACATACATACATACATATATATATATATATATATATATATATATATATATATATATATATATATATATATATATATATATACATATATACGACGGGCTTCTTTCAGTTTCCGTCTACCAAATCCACTCACAAGGCTTTGGTTGGCCCGACGCTATAGTAGAAGACACTTGCCCAAGGTGCCACGCAGTGGGACTGAACCCGGAACCGTATGGTTGGTAAGCAAGCTACTTACCACACAGCCACTCATGGGCATATATATATACGTATATAATATATATATATATATATATATATATATATATATATATATATATATATATATATATATATATATATATATATATATATATATATATATATATATATATATATATATATATATATATATATATATATATATAAGTTTTTAAGAGGTTAGCTTTGAAAGTTGCATTCCCTCGCAATCGGTAAAAATGTGCTTATTTTGGTAGTTTTGACTTATGGAGTCCCTCTAAGCATGAGGCATTATTATATAGTAATGCCCTTATATATATATATATATATATATATATATCATCATCATCATCATCATCATCATCATCATCATCATCATCGTTTAACGTCCGCTTTCCATGCTAGCATGGGTTGGACGATTTGACTGAGGACTGGTGAAACCGGATGGCAACACCAGGCTCCAGTCTGATTTGGCAGAGTTTCTACAGCTGGATGCCCTTCCTAACGCCAACCACTCAGAGAGTGTAGTGGGTGCTTTTACGTGTCACCCGCACAAAAACGGCCACGCTCGAAATGGTGTCTTTTATGTGCCACCCGCACAAGCCAGTCCAGGGGCACTGGCAACGATCTCGCTCGAAAATCCTACAGGAGCCAGTCAGGCGGTACTGGCAACGGCCACGCTCAAAATGGTGCATCTCATGTGCCACCCGCACGGCTTGCCGGGTCTTCTCACGCACAGCACATTTCCAAAGGTCTCGGTCAGTAGTCATCGCCTCGGTGAGGCCCAATGTACGAAGGTCTTGCCTCACCACCTCAGCCCAGGTCTTCCTGGGCCTACCTCTTCCACGGGTTCCCTCAACTGTTAGGGTGTGGCACTTTTTCACGCAGCTATCCTCCTCCATTCTCACCACATGTCCATACCAGCGCAATCGTCTCTCTTGCACGCCACAACTGATGCTTCTAATGTTCAGCTTTTCTCTCAAGATACTTACACTCTGACGGGTATTCACATTGACATTACACATCCAACGGAGCATACTGGCTTCATTCCTTGCGAGCCTACGTATGTCCTCAGCAGTTACAGCCCATGTTTTACTGCCATGTAGCATGGTTGTTCGTACGCATGCGTCATACAGTCTGCCTTTTACTCTGAGTGAGAGTCCCTTTGTCGCCAGCAGGGGTAAGAGCTCTCTAAACTTTGCCCAAGCTATTCTTATTCTAGCAGCTACACTTTCAGCGCACCCACCCCCACTACTAACTTGGTCGCCCAGATAGCGGAAGCTATCGACTACCTCTAGTTTTTCACTCTGGAATGAGATAGAAGTTGTTTCCTGTTTGTTTGCAGTCTTTATTGCACCTGAACATCTGCCACAAACAAAAACTAACTTGCTAGTTAACCTGCCTTTGATGTTGCTGCACCTCTTATGTGTCCATAGCTTGCACCGGGTACATCTTATAGAGTTACTACCTACTCCTTTTCTACATACTGAGCAGGGCCATCTACCTGAAGGGGTTTGTGTTTTATCTACCTTCCTACTTATTAGGATTTTGGTTTTAGCTAGGTTGACTCTAAGGCCCTTCAATTCTAGACTTTGCTTCCACACCTGAAACTTCTCCTCTAGTTCTGATAGTGACTCCGAAATTAGGGCAAGGTCATCAGCATAGAGGAGCTCCCAGGGGCAACCTGTCTTGAACTCCTCTGTGATTGCCTGGAGGACTATGGTAAATAAGAGGGGGCTGAGGACGGAACCTTGGTGGACCCCTACCTCTACCCGGAATTCATTGCTGTACTCCTTTCCAACCCTCACCTTACTGGCAGCATCTCTGTACATGGCTCGCACAGCTCTCACTAACCATTCTTCTATCCCAAGTTTCCTCATTGACCACCAGATAAGGGATCGGGGGACCCTGTCAAAGGCTTTCTCCATGTCAACGAAAGCCAGGTACAGAGGTTTATCCTTAGCTAGGTATTTCTCCTGCAACTGTCTCACTAGAAATAAGGCATCAGTAGTGCTTTTACCTGGCACGAACCCAAACTGCATCTCATCTAAATTGATTCGCTCCCTAATTAGTTGGGCTATGACCCTCTCTGTAACTTTCATAACCTGATCTAACAGCTTGATGCCTCTGTAATTATTTGTATCTAAAGCGTCACCTTTACCTTTGTAGCAGTTGACTATGATGCTGCTACACCAGTCATTGGGTATGACTCCTTCGTGTATCACCTGGTTCGTAATACGGGTGACTAGGCTATAGCCAACACTGCCAGATATTTTGAGCATCTCTGCAGTGATTCCTGATGGGCCGGGGACTTTCCCGGTCTTCATACTCTTAATTGCTTTATCTACCCTGGTACTATCAACTCGGATAGCTGGTCCCTCTATTGGGTCGACATACGGCAGGCTCTCTTTCTCCCATTCATTCTCTTTATTAAGCAATCTATCGTAGTGGCATCTCCAGACCTCTTTCTTTGCATCCTCATTTAATGCAAGCGTACCATCATCCATGCGAACACATTTCTCTCCTACAACATCACTATTCTCTCTCCTACACTGTCTTGCAACACGAAATACCTCGAGTCTTTGGTCCTCACGGCGCAGAACATTGGCAAATCTTTCCTTATCTGCTTCCCCTCCGGCTAAATAAACCTGTCGCCTAGCCTCCCTTCTGGCACATTGGTACAATTCCCTGCTACCACCGTTCTTCCAGTCCTTCCAAGCCTGTTTCTTTTGTCTAATAGCCCTGTCTACCTCCTTGTTCCACCACCACGTTACTCTGGGTCGGGAGGGGACCTTACACCACCTACAAATCTGGTCGGTGGCTTTCAACAGGTTGTCCCGCAGAAATCTCCAATTGTCTTCCACGTTGTATGATGCTATATCCCTTTCTATTTCGTTAAATGCTTCAAGTAACTTGTCTCTAAGTCTCTGTCCGTTTGCAGGGTCTTTAAGCTTCCACACCCTTCTCCTCCAAGCCTGTCTAATTCTGGGCACCCATTTTGCCTTGATCCCAAAGTCGCTAACTACTAATCTATGTTGTGGGGTACATTCTTCGCCAGGGTAGGTTTTGGCATTTATAAGCCGCCCTCTTTCCCTATTTCTGGCGAGGATGTAGTCGATTTGGCTAGAGTGTCTGCCGGAGCGGTAGGTGACTAGGTGACTGGCAGGTTTCCTGAAGTTGGTATTGCAGACCATAAGATCGGTTGCATCACAGAACTCCAGCAGTCTGGTTCCCTCCTCGTTGCGGGAACCGAAGCCATAGCCTCCATGTATGCCATGGAAGCCTCCAGCACGACGTCCGACATGACCGTTGAAGTCTCCAGCCACAAAGAGAAGGTCCCTGTCACTCGTCGACGAGGTAGTTTGCAAGAGGGTGTCATAGAATTGGTCTTTCAGACCATCTGGTAGCCCTGGTTGAGGTGCATAGGCTGAGATGACAGTAGCTAATCTATGATGAAGCACTAGTCTGATCTTAAGTACTCTGTCACTTACTCTAACGACCTCGATTACCTTATCCACCCATTTCTCCGCTAGAAGTATTCCTACGCCCCCGACCCCGTCAGTGTTCCCTGCCCAGAAAATCTTGTACCTGTGTTCTTTGCCTGTGAGGAACCTCGCAGAACCTCCTCTCCATCTTACTTCCTGGATGCAGCACATATCTACGCGTCTCCGTTCAAGCATCTCAACAATTTCACCAGATCTACCTTTCAGCGTGCCGACGTTGAGAGTGCCAATCCTAACAGTATGGGTGTTGGGGGTGTGGGCCTGTAGCCTGGGAAGGGGAAAAGCAGTGTCGTGTACCTGAAAAGAAAACTTGCAATTGGAAGAATTCATAAGCAAAACAGTACCTACAACCTGCAAACATTTCTCAAACTTAATGCGCTACCCAAAGGTAGGGGAGAGGATGGCCAAGGCCACTAGATGGGTTCCAGGAGACAGCCGAGGTTGACAGGATGACAGAGGAATGAACGTCCGGTGGAGGGGGTGGGAGGGCGGGTTACCGTCAGCGAGTAGATAGGGCTCTTAATTGTAGATTTTAAATATTTGAGAGACAACAATGCATAAATCGTAATTTTTAAAAGAGCAATGAATTTAGGAAGCTTAGAAAATGAATAAGTATGAATTTAAGACAACAACTGAATTCAATTGAATTTCATGGAGAGAAACAAGATAAATAATAGAGGGCAAACTAAAGCGCGAAGGTATGAGATGTTTGAGGCCGTAAATAAATAAAAATCTCTATCTTATCTGCATCTTGGAGATTTCGTCGTAGATAATTTAGAATGGATTTCTCATTTATATATAGCCAGAACCTGAAGACCTTAAGGAAAAACTACGAGAGAAAGAGAGAGAGAGAGAGAGGATGGAGGGGTAGACAGAGGCATGGCGGGAGAAAAGATCATCATCATCATATATATATATATATATATATATATATATATATATATATATATATATATATATATATATATATATAAGAGAGAGAGAGGGGGGGACCAGTCAAGCAGCACATCACGCTGTAATTCTTGGGCTGAGAAATCAACACTTAAAAGCCATAATTTTAAAGAGCGATAAGAATTTTTGAATAAAGGAAAATGGGTAGGGGTGATATATATATATATATATATATATATATATATATATATATATATATATACATATGTTTGGATTGACTATATATATACAGATATAGCAGCACTGGCAACGATCATGTTCGGATGGTGCTCTTAATGTTCCACTAGCATGGGTGCCAGCCAGGCGGTGCTGTCATCGGCCACGTCAGCAAATTTGATTTCGATTTCACTTGCCTCAACAGGTCTTCGCAAGCAGAGTTTAGTGTCCAATGAAAGAAAGGTACGCATAAGTGGGCTGGTTACACCACTGGCATAGGCCATGGGTTATGGTCTCACTTGGCTTGCCTGGTCTTCTCAAGCACAGCATATTTCCAAAGGTCTCGGTCACTAATCATTGCCTTGGTGAGGACTAATTTTCGAAGGTCGTGCTTCACCACTCCATCCCAGGTCTTCCTGGGTCTAACTCTTCCACAGGTTCCCTCAACTGCCAGGGTGTGACACTTTTTCACACAGCTATCCTTGTCCATTCTCACCAAATGACCATACCAGCGCAGTTGTTGCTCTTGCACACCACATTTGAGGCTTCTTAGGTCCAACTTTTCTCTCAAGGCACTTACACTCTGTCGTGTATGCACACTGACATTACACATCCAGCGGAGCATACTGGCTTCATTCATTGCAAGATTACACATGTCCGCAGATAGGAAAGCCTTCCTTTTTCTGTCGAGGGCTTATATGCTCCATTATTACACTATTTTCGTTAGTCATTGCACGGTGAACGGCATAAGCTTTAAGTTTATATAAAAATACCATTATTATTATTTACAGGATTGTAAAATACAGCACCCTATAATAAAGCCATTTGCACTGAAAGCATATATATATATATATATATATATATATATATGCTTACTATAGCCTCAGGCTGAACAAAATCTTGAGTGGATTTCTTAATCGGAAACTGAAAGAAGACTGTCGTATATATGTGTATATTTGTATATGTGTGTGCCTGTGTCTTGTGTTTGTACCACCACCATTGTTTGACAACTGATGTTGCTGTGTTTACATTCCTGTAACTTAGCGGTTTGATAAAAGACACTGACACAATGAGTACTAGGCTTACAAAGAATAAATCCTGTGGTTGATTTCTTCGACCAACGGCGGTGCTCTACCATGGCCGCAGTCACATGACAGAAACAAGTAAAACAATAAAATCTATGCCATTTTCATCCCGAGCAAGGCCGGGTATCTCTGCTAGTATATTTATATAAATATATCTATATATATATGTATGTATATATATATATATATATATATATATATATATATATATATATATATATACACACACATGTATGTATGTGCATGGGTGTGTGTGCATATATATATATATATATGTAAGTTTGTCTGAATATACACATGTATATATAAATATCATAATGTAGCAATTGTAAATATATGAAAATATAACTTGTACATGTTGCAATCATTATCTGATATAGAATTCACTACTTGAGCTTGAGTGGAAAGATTGAATTGTACATGGCAGGCTACTCAAGTTTCACCTTCTTGTCTGGTGGCCTGAATGCAAGAAACATGAGCAGCTGGAAGGCAAATCTTGTGTAGATTGTCATTTTCTGACACAATAAATGTGTGTGTGTGTGTGTTTGTCTGTCTGTCTATCCATCCATCCATCCATCTATCTATCTATCTATCTATCTATCTATCTATCTATCTATCTATCTATCTATCTATCTTTCTACATACACACACATACATGCATACATACATACATATATATATATATATATATATATATATATATATATATATATATATATATATTATATATATATATATATATATGTATGTATATATTTCCAAGGACATGTGAAGGCTAGAAAGACATGAAGCTAGTATGCTTCGCTGGATGTGCAATGTCACTGTGCATGTACAACAGAGTGTAAGTGTCTTGAGAGAAAAGTTGGGCATAAGAGGCATCAGATATCATGCACAAAGGAGACAACTGAGTTGGTATGGTTATGTGATGCTCATGGACAAGGACAGCTGTGTGAAGAAGTGCTGATCTCTAACTGTGGAGGGAACCTATTGAAGAGGTTAACCCACGAAGATATGGGGTGAGGTGGTGAAGCTTGATTTTTAAATGTTCGGCCTCACAGAGGCAATGACAAGTGACTGAGACCTTTGGCAACATGCTGTACTTGAGAAAATCCATTAAGCCAAGTGAAATTACAGTTGTGGCTGATGCTAGTGTTGTGTAACTGGCACGTGTGCCAATGGCACATAAAAGGACATCATTTAAATGCTGGGTGATATTCTGTGCTTGGGAAGACCTGTCAAACCAAGTGAAACCATAGTTGTGGCTGATGCTGGTGTTTTGTAACTGGCACTCATTCCTGTGGCATGTAAAAGGCACCCACTACACTCTTGGAGTGGTTGGTGTTAGGAAGGGCACCCAGCTGTAGAAACCATGCCAAATCAGATTGAAATCTGGTGCAGCTCCCCAGCTTACTAGTTTTCAGTGAAATCATGTAACTCATGCCAGCAACAAAAACAAACGTCAAATGATGATGTTGATGACGATGATAATGATGATGATGATGACACATACATTTGATTAATGAGAGATACAGTAGATAGAAGATACAAGAATTTTTAATGATCACTACAATTGTTTCAACCCATCTAGCAATGGGATACTTAACATCTGGTTTAGGTATATTCCTTGGTGTAGATGTGTCCTCTCAGGTGATTTGAAAAGGTATCTTGTTAAAATAAACTCTGTTTCACAAGATTTCTTCTTGGTCTTTGTATATAGAAATAACAAATTAAGGTATACAGTTTCATTCTTTTAGAAGATTCATAACAATATCAGATACTAAAAGAAACACATACATAATATCTAATACATTTTTTGCTACATTATGTATGTGTTTCTTTTAGTATCTGATATTGTTATGGATCTTCTAAAAGAATGAAACTGTATACCTTAATTTGTCATTTCTATATACAAACATATATACGACAGGCTTCTTTCAGTTTCCTTCTACCAAATCCACAAGGCTTTGGTCGGCCCAAGTCTACGGTAGAAGACACTTGTCCAAGGTGCCACGTAGTGGGACTGAACCTGGAACCATGTGATTGGGAAGCAACCGTCTTACCACTCTTTTGCCTATACATTTATATCAATTGGATCAAAGGTCCTTATGGAACCATAGGCTTATAAGGCCAGTTTCCTGGATTCTGCAGTATATATTCCCCACTGGATAGAATACCAGTCAATCTTGATTACTAATTTTTGCAAGTTGAGTGCACTGGAGCAATATAAATTGAAGTGTTTTACTGAAGAATGTAATGCAATACTCACTTCAGGAATTGAAACCTTAATCTTACGTTCATGAACACAACACCTTAAGCCATGTTCCTATATACATACATATATATATATATATATATATATATATATATATATATATAAGATAATAAATTGTGTGGTATTCACCTGGTAGCTTACCAGTAAAACACGTTCACTTTCACAGTGTTCATTGAGGATTTAATTTAAAGAAACAGTAAATGGAAGATATAAGAATGTTTATTAATCACTACAGTTGTTTGATCCTTCTAGCATCAATCCATCATGGGTGTCATACTTAACTGGTTTAGGAGTATCCGTGAGTGTAGATGTGTCTCTTCAGGTGATAATAAGATGTATCTTGTTAAAATAAGTAGATATTCATACACACATTTATGCATTTTTGAACTAGCATTTCCTAAGAAAATGGATTTTGTGTCTCTGTTTGTGTTTCTGGTGTTTTCCCATGTGTTTTATATATTGAAAAAAAACCCCATTGTTGAAGGGGTATTATATCCTCACCATTTCACAACTTTCCCAGCCTTATTTATATTCATTATACTCACTATGAAAATATTTTTTATTGATAGCTGGTATTAGTACTTTTAAATTTAAAGTGAAATCATTGAAATGTTTGTCTCTGTTTTTAATTGGTTGTGTCTACACAGGTCTTTCCAGTTTCTGTTACTGATAAACAGGATGTAGTTTGCACATTAGTTTTATGTTCCAATTTACAACAAGGATGTAAAACTGAACAGATCTCAAATTCATTTCAAACGCGTTGTATGATTGGCAGAGTTCATTGCTTTCTGAATCATACAGTGACTGAGTATATCATAAACCTTCCTACCATTAACATAATTTTTGGTTCTGTGGTCAAATCAACCTGACATACTGTGTGATAAATGTGGCCCTTTGAATTACAGAAACATTTCATTTAATGGACTTTCAGATTTGTATGTATTCAACTTCATTTACAGCATTTGAGAGTAAAGGTATTTGTTCTGGTTTTGATTCCATTGCATGGCAGCTCAGGCAAGTGCCTTCTACTATAAGCCTTGGGTTGACCAATATCTGGTGAGGGAATTTGGTGGAATTTTGTTATGTATGTATGTATGTATGTGTGTGTGTGTGTGTGTGTGTGTGTGTGTGTGTGTGTGTGAGAGAGAGAGAGAGAGAGAGAGAGAGAGAGAGAGAGAGAGAGTGTGTGTGTGTGTGTGTGTGTGTATAATTACATCAAGAATATCAAATCCTCTTAAAGAGATGTTACCATCCAAGTTCCCCAGTTATATCCAGTGCTTCAGTGAAAAACCCAAAGATGTTAATTTTACATAGGTGGATATGTGTATATAACTATCCTTGTATGAGAAAAAGAAAATGGAGAAATTAATATAGACATTTATTTATTTTAACAAATTCCATTAAATGTACCATCAAATTCTTTACTCCTACAGCTGTTTCCACACTGAATTAATTCAATTTGAGGAATCAAATTAAATTAAATTAATTTAAATTCTTATATCGAATATTGAGAGAATTTGCTAGAAAGGAGCTACATTTCAACATGTTAAAAGTAAATTGTTTATTTAAAAATCATTGCAAGCATAAGAATGTAGTATATAGCTGTAGAGTGAGGTCTGAGGATAAGAGTTCTTTTACATTGAAGAAATGGAAAATTACATCAAAAAAATGCATCTCTAATCACATTTACACCTTCAGTAGTAGAAATAAGTCATCTTGTACCAGCTTCAGTGAATTTATTTGGGAATTAAAAGACAAGAATAGAAGCTTTTCTGTGAAGTGGGAGATTGTAAGCGAGGCTAGCACCTATAAAGTTGGAAATGCCTTTTGTTTTTTCTGTATGGAGGAACATTTTCAAATCTTGTATCCAAGGTGTCAACTCCTGAATGTGAGGAGGGAGACTGATTTTTCATGTGCTCATGCTTGTAAATATGTTTTCAGAAATTACATCTCATAGATGTAATTTAAAGAATAAATTAGGTACAATTGTAGGGTTACTGGAACCTTGAATCAGAAGGTATCTCATGATTAATATGCATACTACTGTAACTAAAATGATTAGATTATTCTTAATAGATATCATATTGATATTAAAGTATAAATTAAATGGTCAATATAAGGTTTTATGTACAGGTAACAGTAGTATATATTATATATAGTTTACTAAAACTTTTTAGGCACATAACTTGAGAATATATGATTAGTAGCTTATAATTGGTTCATTAATTTAAGTTAAAGATACAATGTATTAATTTAATATTGGTTTTAACTAGATTAATTTCTTAATTTGATTTGTTAATATTTATGATTTCCTTGATTAAACTTCATTTTTTTTCTCACTAGTATACATTAATATTGATCACGTAATATTCAACTATGGTAATTAGTAAGCAGTTATCAAAACATCATTTCATAGCTTTGAACACTTTAACACACATATGCACAAATGCATAAGGGCAATCAATTGTTTTGAGTCTCAGAAATGCCATTGTCTTCGTTACTTTCCGTGAAAAGTTTTTATCCAGTAAGAAAACAGGATTTGAAAGCACATGTTGTTAGCTGTATGCTACTCTAGACTGATGATGAGCAGAGACTCAGAAACATGTCTCTGGATGCAGGCTTGGCTGGGTGGAGGTGCTTGTCTCCCCCTTGTAAACATAAGGACACAGGAAATGTGTCAAGGCCGACAGGAAGCGGTGCAGCTTCCTAGGTCTAACCAACAGTAGTATTATTCTCTTCAGGGGACTGTAACATTCAGTTGACAGCATACAACTACTTCAACAAAAACAGTGTTGCATTTTCTAATGTGCGAGTCATGTATGTATGTATACATTTTTGTCCACATATGTGTATGTGGCTAGGGTTTGTTCTTACCTACTTGATTTGTGTATGTAAAATCCATGTGTGAGTGAATACAAATATATAAAACAGAACATGCACACACACACACACACATGTACACCCATTAGCTTCCTCTTCCACATGTCAAAAGTAAATAAATAAAAACTTTTCATGGAAGCTAATGAATAGATGACAAGTCCCGAATGGCATTTCTGAGACTCAAAATGATTGATTGCTGACATAAAAATAGTAATAATTTTTTTAAAAAAATACACCTGTTGCTAAAACACACATATCTAAGTCTATCAAAGTCAACCAACACATTGGAATATAGCTCCTTTCTAACAAATTCTCTAACCCAATTAAATACCCAATTTACGATTTTCGATATGAAAATTTAATTCAATTCAATTTAATTTAATTCCTCAAATTGAATTAATTGGGTTTGGAAACAAACGTAGGTGTAAAGAATTTGATGTTATAGTGAATGGAATTTGTTCAAATAAACTGATGTCTATATTAATTTCTCCATTTTCTTTTTCTCACACATGAATATACATACATACATACATCATCCTTATTATCATTTCATGTCTGTTTTTCATGCTAGTATGGGTTGGATAGCTTGGCTAGAGCTGGCAAACTGGAGAGTCACACCCAGTTCCAGTTGTTTGTTTGGCTTGGTTTCTATGGCTGGTTGACCTTCCTAACACCAATATCATCATCATCATCGTTTAACGTCCGCTTTCCATGCTAGCATGGGTTGGACGATTTGACTGGGGACTGGTGAAACCGGATGGCAACACCAGGCTCCAGTCTGATTTGGCAGAGTTTCTATGGCTGGTTGACCTTCCTAACACCAATATATATATATATATATATATATATATATATATATGTATATTTATGTATATATATATATATATATGTGTGTGTGTGTGTGTGTGTGTGTGTGTGTGTGTGTGTTTGGCATTTGAACCAACTCTAAATGGCATTTATTTAGCTGTGAGTAAGCTGAATAACAATAAGTCTCCAGGGTCTGATGGAATCTGTGCAGAAGTCTTGAAATATGGGGGTGACAAAATGTTTGAAATCTTAAATACATTAATTTGTCACTGGTGGAGAACTGAGAAAGTGCCTTAAGACACTTGTTGGTTCAAATGCCAAACAGGAAAGTTTGTAAACATGATCAGGGCTTTGCATCAAGATATGAAAGCTAGAGTTAATTTTGGTGGTAGGCTCTCTGAATCTTTTGCTGTGGAAAATGGAGTAAAGCAAGGAGACCTTGATGCACCCAGCCTCTTTGCAGTATACTTTGCTGTTGTGTTGTCACATACTTTTCAAAACTCTGAGGAGGGTATTTACATAAAATATCGAACAACTGGGAATGTATTTAATCTGACCAGACTGAAAGTCAACACAAAGATTTTTACTTCACTCATTAGGGAACTTTTGTATGCTGACGATTGTGATCTTGTCAGACATTCTGAAACAGGTCTATAATCTTTGGTATCTGCATTTGACTCAGCTTGTGATGATTTTGGCTTGACCATCAACTTGAAAAAAACAGATGTAATGCATCAATCTGTGTGTGGTGCTGTTTGCAACTTCCCTAAAATTTTTGTTAAGGGAAAGTTATTTGAGGTTATCGATTCATTCGTCTCACTTGGAAGCTCTGTTCAAAATGATGGAAATCTTGATACAGAAATACAGCTGCGAATTCAAAGGGCAGCAAAAGCATTTGGTAGCTTGGAGTCACGTGTTTGGTGTCAGCGAGATATAAATAAGAATACAAAGCTGGCTCTTTACAAATCATTTGTCTTACCATCCCTGTTGTATTCCTGTGAAACATGGACTTATTATGAAAGGCCTTTTAAATTGTTAGAACAATTCCACCAAAAATGCCTTCATCACATTTTAAAATTAAATGGAGTTCTTTTACTCCAAACACAGATGTCCTTGCATCTGTAGGCATCACCTCATTTAAAGCTATGAGATGGTGTGGCCATATTGTTCGAATGGTAGATGAGCACATGCCGAAACAGTTGTTTTATGGTGAGCTTGCAGAGGGAAAACGCTATTGGTGTAAGCCTAATAAAAAAAGGTTTAAGGACAGCATAAGGACTACTATGAAGTCACTTGGAATGGTTCCAGAACATATAGAAACCCTTGCTTCAGATTGAGTTGGGTGGTGAACAAAGGTGTGGAGTGGAGTGGAAGCATTTGAAGTGGCCAGGATAACACAAGTAAGACTCAATAGAAATCTAAGGAAGAATGTAACAGTTGAGAAGGTAAATGACAATGACCTTATTGTGTGTACAGTCTGTAACAGACCATGCTTGTCTTTTGCTGGCGTCAAATCTCACCTGCAAATGCATGGAAAATGAACCTCCACCAACTATTCTGCCTACATATCTGTGCAAACCTTTGAATGCAGTGTATGCTGGAAGGTTTGCAAATCCAATGGAGGCATCAAAAGAAATTTTAAGATCCACAAAGAGCAGAACTTATCTGCAGCTCTTGGTGGTCCAAATCAGAGGTGCAATCTATCTGGGTGTCTTTTCAGAACATTATCTGATTTAAAAAACCACATCAGAAAATGAGTTACTTGCCTGAAACGACAACGGATCAAACTTAGGAGTTCTTGCTTGTCAAGAGAACTTTTAAACCATATATCCAAACTGCACCTATATGTATTAGGTTGTCAAGTATGAAATTTGTAGAAAAGAAAAATAAGTTTGCTAATGTTTTATAAATACAAGGAATAGTTTTATTCATCAAAGTATGCACCCATATTGTCAATACACTTTTGCCATTTCAGCGGTAGCTTGCCCAGCAATGGAACTGTAAGAGCCTGGCAATCTAGTCAATAAAATCTTGGAAGGCCTATTTTATAGCATCGATGGAATTAAATTTTTTTCCTATCAAAAAGTTATCTAAATTCTGGAAGAAGTGGTAGTCAGTGGGGGCAAGATCAGGTGAGTATGGTGGATGATGGAGAACTTTCAACTCCGACTCCTGTAGTTTCGCCAACGTCATTTTTGTGATGTGTGGTCTGGCGTTGTCTTGCAGTAAAATAGGAGTGGACCTGTTGACTAATCTAGGCTGTTTTTTTTGTAAATTTCTGCATCATTTGGTCCAGTTGGCTGCAGTATACTTCGGCCATGATTGATGAGCCAGGTTTAATAAAATCATAATGGATCACACCTGTGCCAGACCACCAGACACATACCATCAGCTTCTTTTGATGAATTTTGCTTTTTGGACTGTGTTTTGGTGGCTTGTCTTTGTCCAACCATTATGCTGAACGTTTACAGTTGTTGTATTGAATCCATTTCTCATTACATGTTACAATTCGATTCAAAAATGATTTGCTTTTGTAACGAGATAGTAGCATAATGCAGGCTTCCAAACGTTGCTGCTTCTGATTTTCATTGAGTTCACGTGGAACCCACTTATCTAACTTCTTCACTTTACTAATTTGAACTAGGTGAGTCAATATTGTTTGCTTGCTAACACCAAACAACACCGATAATTCACGGCCACTCTGAGATGGATCTGACTCGACGGTGGCTTTCAGTTCGTCATTATCCACCTTTGTTTCTGGTCGACAGCATTGCTTATTTGTGAGGTCAAAGTTATCAGAGCGAAATTTTGCAAACCAATTTGATACTGTCTGCTGTGTAATAACATTAGAATGAAATACTCCATTAATATTCTGAGCTGTCTGTGATGCTGTATTTCCAAGAAAGAAGTCATATTTTGAAACTACAAATTTCTGACATATTCATCTCTAAACAAAAATAACAAAAAAATGATTCATAAATACTTTATAAAGCGCAAAATGAGTTAGTATAAGGAAATAGATGTGTCAGCTTTCTAACAAAAAATAAAGATTATCAAAATATAATAAAGGTGTAAAATGAACAGCTGTCAAGGTTTACCATATACCTTACTACAAATTTCATACTTGACAACCTAATAAAAATTACAAGGATGTGTTTGTGGGTGGACATGATCCTTCAGTCTTTTGGTTAACAGCTGAATATGATTATTTATTGCACCACAGAGACTTCCCCAATTCAACACAAACACACACAGACACACACACACACACACACACACACACATATGTATGTATATATATATATATATATATATATATATATGTAGTGAAACTACCTCCCGCCATTAGATACAAACTACTATCGCCATTACATACAATCTTCTCATTTAAATATAAATAAATGCGAGCGTAGTAGAGAACCCGTACCTTGTCATCACGTGACTGATCATTATTCGAATCAGCAACTTCTTCGAACCGTTCCCGCCAGAACGCAAACTAACCAATCACGGCCCCTAATAAGGTCACATGATAGAGTAAAATTCTAAAGGCATTTGGAGCTCTCTTAACGCTATATATAGATCAACTCATACCCAATAATTTGTCTCGGTCCAGTTTCTCTTTGAGAACTGTTCCGTGTACCACACGACAGCAACAGCAGCCAGCGACCACTTCAGCAGCTTCGTCCAGCCACGATGACCTCCGCCGTCACCATATCAGCAACAAGAGTCTACGACTACTAACCAGCACCTACCAAGCAGCCTCTACGCTACCAGCGTCAACACGATTTACTATGTACACCACACCAAACTCCACGGCACATCTCTCTCTTCGATTCTGTTAGGTGACTCAGCTTCACCACGGTAAATAAACAGACAAGAGTTCTTAAACAGACAAGAAATTCTCAGCCAGCGACGAACATCTGTATAACAAGAATCACGGCCCGGCATCGATGCCACGACATCACAACTAGTGATCAGCACTGCCGCACTCAGCCTCTCCTCACTTTCACATACAGAACTTTTCCTATAGTGTACTAACGAACTGGTATAATTGTTCACGTGTCATTTACTGACTCTTTCTATCTGCTGTAATAACTCACACACATGTATCACTCACATACACACTTTTCTTTGTATGACGGCCTGTCTTTGATTATGTTCTTATATGTCGCATTCACACTCTCACACAGACATACATCTTTAACACTACAATAAATATCTCTGTTATTCATCTAATACGGTTGTGGTCTTTCATTACTGGTCATCTATGTTATCGTCGCATAACATATCTATATCATCTTTGATATATATATTTATATGTTCGACCGTGTGACACGTTTAAATAAAAGGAGTCCTGTTTTTCCATTCGTCACCATTTCTCTTTTTTGAGTTCGCACGGTCGTCCCTTATATATATATATATTACAGAAGCTTGTTTGTGTTTTATGTGCAAAAACAAATATCGATTTGCAACCATGATATGAATAAAATGGCTTAGATTTTTATATAAATATATTTATACTAGCAGGCCTTAGTCTGTACTGTGTTGGAATGTATTTATAAGATACATATTGGCATCTATCGTAATGCCCATTTTCCTTACAATAAAAGTTGTTAAAAAGTATTGAAATATCGCTGAATATAATTTTACAAATTTATTTAGAATATCTAAATAGAAAGTAACATAGATAATAATAGAGAAATGCATTGTATGAAAATTATAAAACATTTACAGAACTTCAATATATACAATGCTTTTAACTTTTTTCTTTTGAGCATATATGAAGAGTTTCTGTAGGTTTCCTACATACAATTGACCATGTGAGAAACAGTCCTCTTCTAGATGGAGACTGACAACTTGCAGTGTTTGACTTTGGGACGTGTCAATGGTCAATGCATAACTGACTCTCACTGGGAATTGCAATTGTTTGAAATGAAAGGGGACATCTGTTGTTATTAGTAGTATTCTAGGTATAAATACTGTCTCCCTTATCACATCCAGTGAGGATTTTTGCTTTGATAAAGGTCAAATTAAATGACAGGAAAAACTTGAAATATCAATTTTATTTAGTGTTTTCAGCAGTCAACGAGCAAACAAACAAACTTTGCTTTTTATACAGATAGAGAAGAGATGTGTATTTGTATATAAGCTACAAATTCCACTTAAATTTATTCTATAAAAAGTATTTAATTTTATCTCTGCTTTGTGATGCTTTATAACATGAAAAGGATACCTAGAAGCTAATTGGTAACTTCTTATTTAAATTCTAATTTGGTTAGAATTGTTCTTAAGACATGCAAACAATTATATTATTCGAACAAGAACAGAAAATGAGTTGATTAATTTTGCAATAAAACAATAGATTTCTAAAAATAAAGACAAAAGATTATACTGATCTATTACTTTGAGACCTGTTGTTGTTGGCACTCCGTCACTTACGACATCGAGGGTTCCAGTTGATCCGATCAACGGAACAGCCTGCTCGTGAAATTAATGTGCAAGTGGCTGAGCACTCCACAGCCACCTGTACCCTTAATGTAGTTCTCGGGGATATTCAGCGTGACACAGTGTGACAAGGCCGACTCTTTGAATTACAGGCACAACAGAAACAGGAAGTAAGAGTGAGAGAAAGCTGTGGTGAAAGAGTACAGCAGGGTTCACCACCATCCCCTGCCGGAGCCTCATGGAGCTTTAGGTGTTTTTGCTCAATAAACACTCACAACGCCCGGTCTGGGAATCGAAACCATGATCCTATGACTGCAAGTCCGCTGCCCTAACCACTGGGCCATTGCACCTCCACTTTGAGACCTAAATAAGTAGGAAATAACTGACTCACTTTCTTGAGTGGTTTAAGCCATAAATTTGGTTTTATTTACTGTTTCAGAGAGCCTTATTTATTGCCAAGATGTAATATGATGTATATGTATTTATTGTCAAACTTAAGCTGAATAAAAAAAAAAAACTTTGATACTATTTACAGATTGTATGACATTTGAGCAAAAGTACTGCAGAGTAAACTCTCAGTCTCCAAACCTGTAACTTAGGTTCAATTTTCAGTTGAAACTGAGCTATTTCATTTTACAGTGTTTTACTTTCAATTTCTATTGGAATTCAGTAACCTGGAGACAAGAGCCTGTAAAGCTCCAGCCACTTATTTGTGTTCATAGGATGCTTTAATTTTTGAAAATAGATATTTGACTCTTCAGACATATTGAAATAAACTCTGGGCAACACAACGTAAACATTAGGCACCACTGTTTTGCTAACATGTCTGGGACTTGTTTTGGACTAAATGGGACATAGAAAAGAGGATGCCAATATGGTAATTGTTATAAACTACAACTTTGCAGACAGGTTATGCATAGTTTTTTTCATTATTTTTTTGTAAATAGAGATCTAATGAGACCAAAAACTAGAGCAACCCAAATTTCCTTCTACATACAGAGATAAAACATAGCTGTATAACTGTTTGTCTGGCTGTCTGTCAGCCTGCCTTGTCTGTCTGTTTGTTCATCTATTATGTGTGTGTGCACACACGTGCACACGCGTGTGCGCGCACACACACACACACACACACACACATGTGTATATTTCAGCATACATTTTTCTAGTCTATTATAGACATTTTGATTATCAGCATCTGCAAAGTTTCCCAAAGCACAGGCCTAAGCAAAGTTTTCTTTCTTTCTTAGATGAGCATGTAAATCCTCCACCTCCCCACAGCCAATGCTATCCAAAGGAAAGAAAGTGCCAACACAGCATGACACCAGTATCCTTGCGGATATCACTTTCAGAATGCAGCGACCTAAAACATGCAGGCAGTTCAACACTCTAACATTTCCATACCAATTTACCACACTGAACTAGTGTATATATATATATATATATATATATATATATATATATATATATATATATATATATATATATATACATACATATATGTACACACACACACATATATATTAAACACATATATATATATGTTAGTCTTTATGCTTTTACATTAATCTGAAAAGGCGGCACGCTGGCAGAATCGTTAGCACACTGAGCGAAATGCTTACTGGTATTTCGTCTGTCTTTACTTGCTGAGTTTAAATTTCACCGAAGTCGATTTTCTTTCATCCTTTTGTGGAGGTGCAATGGCCCAGTGGTTAGGGCAGCGGACTCGCGGTCACTGGATCGCGGTTTCAATTCCCAGACCGGGCGTTGTGAGTGTTTATTGAGCGAAAATACCTAAAGCTCCACGAGGCTCTGGCAGAGGATGGTGGCGAACCCTGCTGTACTTTTTCACCACAACTTTCTCTCACTCTTACTTCTTGTTTCTGTTGTGCCTGTAATTCAAAGGGTCAGCCTTGTCACACTGTATCATGCTGAATATCCCCAAGAACTACATTAAGGGTACACGTGTCTGTGGAGTGCTCAGCGATTTGCACGTTAATTTCATGAGCAGGCTGTTCCGTTGATCGGATCAACTGGAACCCTCGATGTCGTAAGTGATGGAGTGCCAACAACAACAACATTAATCTGAAGGGTTACTCCATACTTTCGGAGATGGCTATGAAAAAGTGATCTGAAAGGATGCACTGAGGCATTGTTAGGCAATGCCCAGGAACAAGCTCTAAGAACTAATTACACCAAGTTCCAAATAGATAAGAGTAGCGAATCATCCCCTTGTAGGATGTGTGGCAGCAGAAACGAAACAGTCTCACATATTGTGAGTGAGTGTAGCAAGCTAGCTCAAAAGCACTACAAAAGGAAGCATGATAACATGGCTAAGTTCGTCCATTGAAGACTATGTAAAAAGTACAGCCTGGACAGAGCACAGAAATGGTATGAACATGAACCAGAAGGAGTCACTGAGAACAATAAATATAAGATACTGTAGGACTTTACAATCGAATGTGACTCCCTAATCGATGCTTGAAGACCAGGCATTATTGTGGTAGATAAAGGAAGAAGAAAACCAAGAGTGTAGATATTGCAATACCTGGGGATGGATGCATTAGAGACTAAAAACTTGAAAAGATGGAGAAGTACAGACTACTAAAAGACAAAGCTGCAAGAATGTGGGCTATGAGGAGAGTGTCTGTCATCCTAGTTGTTGTAGAGGTACTTGAAACACTAACAACCAAGTTCGAGAAATATGTCAGAGAAATCAGAATTGACATGAGAGCAGAGAAGACTCAAAAAACTGCTCTGCTGGGGACAGCTAGAATTTTGAGATTGGTATTTGGGTGTTGAATGTCATCCATGATAATTAACAGTCAATTATCAAAGCTTATAATGTGCAGAAAGAGATCCTGTGAGACCACTGACAGGCTGCTGTCCGCTCTCACAGAATCAACCAGAGCAAGCAAGACCAAGTACTCTGAGAAGTAAAACAATAATAAAAATAATCCGTTCGGATCTATTTTAAAACGGGGGCGCCAGTTTTCATTTATGTTTTATGTAGTGTTTTTGGTACCTAAAGACTTTCAAACTTCGTATACTTATCTATTTTGTGTTATAGAACAGAAAAATATTTTTGTATTCGAATTTATTTCATGTAAAAAATTGTCATTTTTATGACCGCCCAGCAGTAACTCTATTGAGCTGAATAGACGTCAGTGATTGGTTGAAATTACAGAAATACGACAACTTTAACATGGAATAACTTGCGAATTCCTTTTTTTTGTTAAGAAGACTAAGAGTAAAAGATGTTTTATATGACACATTCTACCAGTGTCCCAAGTTTCAAAGTGTTTCGTTAGTGTTTCGTTAAGAAAATACTGGCGCCCCCGTTTTAAAATAGATCCATCCGTTCTACTACAGGCACAAGTTCAGAAATTTGTGGGGAGGGGGTTAGTCAATCACATCAACCCCAATGTTTCACTGGTACTTAATTCATTGACTCTGAAAGGATGAAAGGCAAAGTTGACCTTGGCGGAACAATAATAAAAAATAAAAATAATAATAGCAGCAATATCTCGAGGTTCAACTACAGTTATAGGCCTTCTGGGGCAAACTAATGTTATAGGTACAAATGTTATCCATAATAGGGAAAACACTGGGTGCAGACTGGAGAGCACTACCCTAAACCCTAGCATGCCCTCTAATAATACAGCATCCATTTCACATCCATTCTGCTGGAGAGCAGAGCAGTCACCATATTTCATTCCATAACAGCTACCCCTGAAGAGCAGAGGGTTACATAATCAGATTGCTCTGTAACACTCCGTTGTACTCTTCATGTGAAACCAATTGGTAAGATTGGCTGTAATGGATATATAATATTGTACACTTTGATTAATATATATATATATATATATATATATATATATATATATAAATAACATATATATTATATAATTATATGCATATATCCATACATATATGTACATACCGACATCTATATGTATACATACAAGCATATATGAGTACAGGACATCACAAAATATGTTAAACACAATGAGAAGCGAAAACATAAAGACGAAGACAGAAAACGAACTTTTATATATATATATATATATATATATATATATATATATATATATATATATATATATATGTGTGTGTGTGTGTGTGTGTGTGTGTGTGTGTGTGTGTGTATATATATGTATATATAAGTCAGTAAATAGTGGGGTTGTGTTAACCGCACGTGGAGAAATAATAGGAAAATGAAAAAAAGCCAGAATGCTGAACTGGAAGCATATTTTAATAAAGATTTTTTCTAACCGGTTTTCATTGCGAAAAAGCAAATTATCAAGAAGAAGGAGAATGAAAATGTTTTTTTACAAAGAAGTACAAAATGAAGAAAATAATATATAAAACAATAATATATGTATATATATATATATATATATATATATATATATATGTGCATAAAGAATAATGTAACATGTAGATGGAAAATAGCACGCTTTATTAACAAATTCCAATATATTTTTTTGCAAAACTAAATGTAATTTGCTACTAAAGCCTGCTATTTTCCATTTTTTTGTGTTATGTTGTTCTTATATTATTCCCATGCAATAGTGGAGTTATGCATGTTTATCCAACCTTGGAAAATATACTGCTTTAGGGTAGCATGTGGTAGCCAATAACAGTATAGTATCTTTTAAATGCACATTATGAGGTTATTACCCAGATTATATTATATTATATATATATATATATATATATATATATATATGTGTGTGTATATATATGTTTATATGTAAATAAATATATGTAATACATATGTGTGTGTGGAAATATGTAGCTTAGTGTGATTTCAATTTCTAGATAGGAAGGTATTGAGCAAAACACTTCATTTTGCTTCTTTTCAATTTGATCCAGTCCACTGAGCTGGCAAAAATGAGCAATCCTGCGACAGACAGGCGTCCTGTCCAGGTGGGGTATATATACAGCACAGAATCCCTGAAACAAGCCTTATGAGCCTATGGCTCAGGAAGGGCCTTTGATATTGAGAAGATGGATGCAATGACAAGGGTCTTTAATCCTTTTGATATATATATATGCATACACACACACACACACACACACACACACACTTATATATATGCATATATATATATATTAGTTTCACTTTCTTTTGAATTTTTTTAACCATACTCTGTGGCCTTATACTGAATTTATATGGTGTACAAGTTTGGTGGCAGGATGTAAATTAAGTGGCCTTCACTGGTTTATTTAGTTTGCCAAGTTTAATAATCACTGCAGAGTGCTTACAAGATATTTGCTTGGATTTTGTAATTTTTCATCGTGTGTGTGTGTGTGTGGGGGGGGGGGGTATAAGTTTTGAGACTTTTTCGAGAGAGAGACATTAATTTTAAAGAAGTACAAATCTGTAATCTCCTTCAAATTCTGACCCACTGACTTGAAAGCACTGGTTGTAGTGTTCCAGCCACTTTGTGAAGGCCCCATGGAAGTACTCCAAGTGAAAGTGTTCCAGGACCCATGTCATAGCATCCAGCTTCTCAATATCTTCAAAATGACTGCCCTTAAGATTCTCTTTTAGCTTGGGGAACAGACAAAATTCACAGGGTACAAGGTCTCGAATGTAAGGAGGGTGGGGGACAGTTTTGATGCCTATCTTTGTCAAGGAGTTGGCTAGTGGGATGTAATTGTGACAAGCAGTGTTTAGCAGGGTGTGTTCAAAGTGCTGTTAAAGCCATCGCCTTCAGTCAGGACTAAAAAAAGTTGGCAAGTCGGCTTATTAAGTGCATATTAATGAAATGCTAAATTTATAATAATCTAGGGCAGTTATAATGGCTTCTCCTAAAAAGTCTCAAAATTCCTAGAATGCACCTTGTACATACATGTACGTACCTTTATCTATACATGTGGAGGCATAATGGCCCAGTGGTTAGGGCAGCGGACTCGCGGTCATAGGATCGCGGTTTCGACTCCCAGACCGGGCGTTGTGAGTGTTTATTGAGTGAAAACACCTAAAGCTGCACAAGGCTCCGGCAGGGGATGGTGGCGAACCCTGCTGTACTCTTTCACCACAACTTTCATTCACTCTTACTTCCTGTTTCTGTTGTGCCTGTAATTCAAAGGGTCAGCCTTGTCACACTGTGTCATGCTGAATATCCTCGAGAACTACGTTAAGGGTACACGTCTGTGGAGTGCTCAGCCACTTGTACGTTAATTTCACGAGCAGGCTGTTCCGTTGATCGGATCAACTGGAACCCTCGACGTCCTAAGCGACAGAGTGCCAACAACAACAACAACATGCACACACATATAAAGAGGGAGAGAGAGAGAGAGAGTGAGAGAGAGAAAGAAGGAAAAGCTTTTCAGTGCTGGTGTAGTATGTAATCTACATGCCACTGTGATCTAAAGCAACTTAAAAACATATTTCCATGGCACATAGACCTAAATGTTTGGCATCCGCTCTTTGTGCACCAAAAAACAGGACAGGCTTCACCTCTTACTTTCCATGTCTCCTCCACATTTGCTGCATGAGTTAATATCTCCATGTTCATCAAGGAGTTCATAGCGTCGGAGAAATTCTATTGAAGCTTCTTCATCTCAAATAACCTGTGTGTAAAATTCTTTTGTTCTCATCACAAATTCTTTCAATGGGTTCAGGACTAAAAGTGTTTGAATCATAAAAGTTTTTTTGATTTATATACCAAACTAACTGGAAGTCGAGTAAATAGATGAATTTTAAACGTAGATCAAAAAGTCAGTGTAGATCACAAACTAGACCACTTGAACTAATGTAGATCAAAAGCTATACTAGAAACATGTATGTAGATCACATACTGCACCAGCACCAGCTTTTCTTTCAGATATGTCATGCTGAAGACACAACTGTGCTTGAGATTTAATCTTTTTATTGATAATATGTCAGTTGCTAGTCTTTCACATATAGTTTGGAATAATGACATTGCTAAATATACATAGAAAGAATGAATGCACATAAATTTGACACCAGGTAGGTGGTTTACCAAGCAAACAATATAACCTGAATTACATGAAATTCATTTAACTTCAAACTTGTTTGACTAGTTCAAGTGTGCAACATGAAAAAAGAAATAAAAGAAACTCTTTCCTTAATTTCAGTAATTTATTATTTTGATAATCAAATAATATTATTTTAAAAATCATTTATTTGATGCTATACATTTTTACTGTCTAACATACTATCATCTTTTAGCACTTGCAATTTCACTTGCTGTTGTAAATGGTTTATTCCTAAACATTTTAAATAAAAAAGAAAAACAACTAGTCTACATGATAACAGTTTGACTTCCACATTCAAGAAACTTATAAAAATGAGATTTTTTAAATTTGTTCTACTACTATGACTGCTGTTGCTGTCACCACCACCGCCACCACCGCCACCACCACCACTACCATCACCACCACTACTAATAATAATAATAATAATTTGTCTTGGTATAAAAGATGGGCGGCAGCAAATATTCTGCTCAGTTCCACAGATTTGCTTGACAGTTGTTTGACCGTAACCAGTTGAGCATGTCTCTTAGTGGCTGACGATATGTGCATCTCTGATCATGAACAGAAATAGTAGGGGATCATCATAGCCATGTATTGAGAGGAATTCTTTGGGGTTTGAATAATTCACCTCTGAAAGCATGGATGTTTCATTCAATATCCTTAAACAACGGTTATTCAGGGACCTTTTGAGCAAGATGAGCTACTTGACCTGAAAAAAATTCTAACTGGGCCCCACCTACAAAGTCATGCACTGTTTATCTTGAGATAAGATCACCATGTCGTGCACATATGGTTGTGATGCATGTGCCTGGTGTACCCTTATCAGACGGGTAGTCATGATGGGTATACTGGGCTTCGTATATTTTACCTCAATGTCACTTTGATGGCATGCACTGCTCTCTCACTCAATAATAATACTAATAATGATGATGAGGATAAGGATGAGGATTTCTTTTATTTGACACCAAGGCGATGGGTGTGGGGGACAACATAAAAATAAACATAAAGTGTGCGGGTTAACATATAGTGAAAGTATATATATATATATATATATATATATATATATATATATATATATATATATATATATATATATATATATTTATATCAAACATAGAAATATACACAGTATATAATAAGACAAAATGTGAAGTATACGTAATATATAAAAGGAAAATAAAAAAGGGAGTGATAGTGTTATGGTCCTCCTGATACAGGAGGACCTCTAGGGACAATCAAAGAACCCACCATTTAAGATCTTCCTGAACAACAAGAGCCTCTCCAGTTCCTGTTCTTAGATTCACAGGTCTACACTTAGAGTGGTGTCATCCACTCTTGACACTTTTGCTACTTTCATCCACCTTTGAATAAATTCACTCAAAGACAGCACCTTCCTCTCAACCCTCATTTCTTTTTCAAGTGAAACTTTGCAAAAAATTTACAAGGGATCTATCAAAGAGACAAGTCTCTGTCCTCAAGCCTTTCAGCCTCATCTACCAGACAACATCTTTTGCAATTGCCACCAGACAAAGGAAAATTGTCTTACCTGTCTAATTGAAGGAAGTTTGTGGGTCAATCATTACTATGAAGTCAGCCAACTCATAGATCCATACCACACACAACAACAACTGTTCAACAATACTCCGCAAATCAGTAAGGTTGGACATTGAAAAAGTGTACGTAGAATGATTTCGTCAATGTTTGTGCATATGAGACAAGCTGATCTGATTGCACATCTATGCCTGTAGAGTTTATCGCAAACTTGTAGCACCCCTCAGTAGCACTGCAAGGCCAAGGACTTCTGGAAATTATCCACAGTGATCTCTGACTGGAAAGTCTTCCAAAATAGACTAGCAAGTTCATTTTCATCAATGCCTAGAGTCTTCCTAAGAGCATCATCACACTTCCTACACTAAAGCACTAATCCTTTATATATTGCTAGAATGGAACATCTATTGTTTGACTGGTAGAGGTCTGTGAGCACCTGATGACATTCAAGGCACCAGGCACCCAGTCTCTGACTTTCCTACACCCAAGGATGCAGCTCCATCAAGGATACAAGCTGCAGAAAGACTTGTCTCACAAACGGGGCCCACACACATTCACCATCTCAGAATCATTGTAGGTACAAAACATCAGAACATCTGTGTATTAGAAGCCACAGCATACCTAGTTCACCATGCAGAAGGTGCTGGTAGCACTTTGACTGCCTGACCATTGAAATGCATCCTTTCCACAAGGAAATAGATAACAGGCATTCCAACCTGATCAAGTGGTAGCCAGAGCAAGGCACAATAGGCAAGTGATAAATAATAATGGGAGTGATGTAGGCACAAGAACAGTAATTTCAAGTGATGGGGAAAGTAAATTACATTGACTCCAATATTCGACTGATAATTATTTTATTGATTCGAAAAGAATGAGAAGAAAAGCTGACCTCCGCTGTATTTGAACTCAGTATATAAAACTGGAAGAGAGGGCACAAAGCATTTTACTTGATGTGCTAATAATTCTGCTTTGAAATAATAAGAATGATGGTGATGATGATAGTGATGGACTCCCCTATTGAAGACAACATATGAGAGTTCAACTTTTGTTGAACAACCTGCACAAATGGTTTGCTTATAGTAATCAAATATATGTGCTGTACATTAGCTCACTCCATTCACCAAATCTACTTTGCATGAACAGGTGCATGGTGTACCATTTGTCAGGTGTCAAAGTTATTGCAGAGCAACATAAAATGAAGTGTTTTGCTCAAGAACACAACATACCACCCTATCAAGGAACTGAAACAACAATCTCATGACCATGCATGCAACACCTTAACCACTAGAACATGTGACTTAACAACAACAATAGCAACAGTAGCAGCAGCAACAACAACAACAACAACAGCCCTGATGCAATACCAGGTAGTGACTCTCATGGCTTTTGATTTTAAATAACTGGAAGGGTTATAATGTACATTGTTTTGTCTTAGTATAAAACATGGGCTACAGCAAATATTCTGCTTGTCAGTTGTTTGACCTTAAACGGTTGAGCATGTCTCTTGGTGGCTGATGATATGTGTATCTCTGATCATGAGCAGAAGTAGTAGGGGAGTGTCATAGCCATGTGTTGAGAGGAATTCTTTGGGATTTGAAAATTCACTTCTGGAGATATGGGTGTTTTGTTCATCATCTTTAAACAACTCTTATTCAATGATCTTTTGAGCAGGATGGGCTACTCAACCTGAAGAAAATTCTAACTGGGCCCCACCTGCAAGGTCATGCAGATATGAGATCATAATATTGTGTGCATATGGTTGTGATGCATGTGCCTGGTGTACCCTTATCAAATGAATTGTTATGATGGGTATAATGGGCTTCATATATTTGTACTCCAGTGTCACTTTGATGGCATGCACTGCTCTCTCACTCAATTATAATAATAATAATATTAAATGAAATACTGCTTAGCATTTTGCCCAGCATGCTAATGATTCTGTCAGTTTACTACCTTTATCATAATAATAATGATGATGATGATGATGATGATGATAATCATCTCAAAACAAATGTAATTTTTTCTAATGGTTTACATACAAACTTATAAACTCTAAAGCAAAAAAGAAAAGAAAAAAAGAAGACAGAATGTTGGGTCATTTATTAGGCATGTTTCCACGATTATTCAGCCTCACTAACAATTACTAGAGAGCTACAACTTGAAATTAAATCAACATATAAGGCTTCATCATCATCATCATCGTCGTTTAATGTCTGCTTTCCATGCTAGCATGGGTTGGACGATTTGACTGAGGACTGGTGAAACCAGATGGCTACACCAGGCTCCAATCTGATTTGGCAGAGTTCCTACAGCTGGATGCCCTTCCTAACGCCAATCACTCCAAGAGTGTAGTGGATGCTTTTACGTGCCACCGGTACGAAGGCCAGTCAGGCGGTACTGGCAACGATCTCGCTTGAATGTCTTTACATGTGCCATCCGGCACAAGTGCCAGGAAGGCGATGTTGGGCACAGGTGCCATGACGATTTCACTTTCGCTTGCCCCAACAGGTCTTTGCAAGCCGAGTTTCGTGTCCAATGAAGGAGACGATGTTGGCATGGGTGCCAGTTGTCGAATTTAATTCAATTTCAATTTCACTTGCCTCAGAATTTTCTTTTTCAGTTATCTCAATAAAACTGTTACCTACATTGATCTAAAACACCACATCTGGACAGTATGCTACACCGTGATAATGATATCACATTTGTACACTTAAAACATTTGTGATATTCATTTAAAACTGAGGAAGGTAAGGAAATCTTTTTGCTCTACAATGGATCACTAGCTCCATATCATGAGAACAAAAGAGGTTCATGTAAGGAAGCTCTTTCTATCATAAAAAAAAAACAAAAACAGGTTTCTTGCTGAAGTAGGTAGAACAGCAACTTCATACAACCAGCTCAGACTCACAATGAACAACTCACCAGCAGTCATTGCATGAAGGATATTTTCAAGGGAGCCTGTATGTGAGACACATTAAAACATCTGAACATTTGCACCCATGCCATAAGTCTGTTTCATATGACCTTAACATAAACCATGATTTTAGAGTAGCAATATTTCAAATAGACTCTCCAAAATACTTCATACATTTTAGATAGGGGAGAAAAACAAAGTTATTTGATTTATTCTTGTCTTTATAGAACTGGCTCAGATTAACATAAAGTAAAACTAGATTATTTTATGAACCAAAGTTTAAGTGTTATAAACTTTGAAGACTATCTTACTGCATGTAAAATGTGTACAACACTTCTACACATTCTGGTCTTAATTATGAGTAGGAGCTGTAAAGTAACAATAAATATTTCCCATATACACAAAGAATGAAATCTTATGTAAAGTTTAAGAGAATGCTCAGTCATTTAGATAAATCTAGAATGTGATGTAAATAAACTAACACTGGCTGTCAGGCAGTGGGGTGGTGACAGACACAAACAATACACACACACACACACACACACTTACGCACACATATATATGACAGGCTTTTTTCAGTTCCCATCTACCAAATCTACTCACAAGGCTCAGACTGGCCTGGGGTTATACATGCCCAAGGTCCCCAAGAGTGGGAAAGAATATGAAACCATGTAGTTGTATGACACCATACAACCATATATATAATACGTATGTACCTGTGAGTATGTTTGTATAGAAATATATATGTATATATATATATATGTATATATATATATATATATATATATATATATATATATATATATATATATATATATATATATATATATATGTGTGTGTGTGTGTGTGTGTGTGTGTGTGTATATATATCAGTGGCGTGCAGTCTCAGACATGCAAGCTATGCGCCGCATGTTTTGTTATATAATCGGAAAATTAGATAAAATAGTTACTTTCTTGCAAAAAATAATCCGTCCAGTTTTCGAAATATTCTGTCTCCCCTTCCCCTCTCTCAGTGACTAGTAAAAGCTTTGAGAAGGGTATGCAATGAGAATCTAGCATATAGACACTCCCTAACTCCCTATCTATGTTAGTTTGTCCTTCCTTCCTCACCCCCTCTCTCTCTCTCTCTCTCTTAGTGACCTGTAAAAAGATATGCTAAGACCGATAGCATATATATTTTGTACCCCTTCCTCTCTCTGTCAGTGATTCCACAAATTTATCATAGGAAGTAATGCTTTCTGATAATAGCATGACCCCCACCTCTCTATCTCTTTGTTAGCTGGTTCTGACCGGAACTAGAGCAGTTCTCAAGAACTGCTATAATTAGCCCTAATTCTTGGAACAGCCTGGCGGTAAGTTTGAATCTTTTATCCAAAACATCTGTTTGCACTATTATATTTTTGGAGTGTTCTGAAAACAAAAATATTTAATTTGACTAACATCATTTTTCCGTTTTTTTTTTTTAATTTACTTACAATATACGCAGATGCTTACACGTGTGTTACTTTTTTCCAAATGAGTGAAATGTGTGTTATAAACGATATTTTGAGAAATAGTTTTTCGAAAAGAGACTTCGATGCAAAACAATTAATTATAAACGGTGGGTGATCAAAGAATTCGTATATTTAATCAGTAAATATGACAAAAAAATGGAAAGTCATCTAGATACACCTTCTATCTTCACTGGTCTGTCAAACCAGTGATTTCTTATTTTTGTGAGAAGTATTCAGTGACATTTTTTCTTTTACTGACGTCTTATTTAATATCCAGAGTAAAAGTCATGACATAGTGTATTGTAAAGAGCAAATAGATAAAACTAGAACTGTACTCGAAAACAAACTTGATAATTTTTCAATCTTTTATGATATATTAGGGGAAAAATATGGAGTCGATGCAGGAATCGGAATTCAGAGATCCAAAAATATATCTATTGAGCCTCAACGACATTATTAGAATGTATTGTAACAAAATTATCAGTACAGTAGTTGACCAAATAAAAGCACGATATTCATCCTTAGAAGAGTTTAAATTCATGGAACTTTTGAATTTCAACAAAGTTGATGAATATTGCAAACAATTTCCTGTGGACTCTATACATTCTTTAAAAATCACTTATGGCAGATTTTTTGATGTAATTCGATTACAAAGTGAGCTCAATGTAACGTATTCAATGAAAGATTTTAAAAAGCGAAGTTAAGTCATTTAATGAGTTACATTTACAGCAGTGACCTTGTTGAAGCTATGCCAGAGCTCTTCAATCTGTGCAAGTTGATTTTGACAATTCCGTCTACCACTGCTTCTGTAGAGCGATCCTTTTCTGCATTAAGTAGAATCAAAACATACCAAAGAAATGCGACAGGAGAAAGAAGACTGTCTGGGTTAGCACTAATGTCAATTGAAAAAGATTTATTACAACAATTGATGAAAAGAGAAGATATCTATGAAAATGTGATAGATATATTTGCCCAGGAAGATCGAAGAATTGAATTAATTTATAAATGAGGTAAATAACATTTTGGAACCTTAAAAAAAAAATTAATATATTAAAGGGCATATATTACAGGTTTTGGTTAGTGTTTGTTATAATGTAAGGTTCGACCATCTTACATCAGTATTGTTTGGCAGGAGAAATGGTTCGACTTCTTCGTCACGCCTAACCTACATAGGTTTTCCTTTCTGTGCTGCTGGGTGTAGTCTATTTACGGCCGTAAATGTCTTGTTTCAATCTCAGAGATGTTGACTTCTGCCACAACAGTTTTGGGGGGCTTTTTATAATGTTGAATTTTCACTGTCTTTCATTGTGTGTGTATTCATGTATATGAGTGTATTTTCAATGTGTGTGCGTGAGACGTAGTCTTTTAATATACGGAGTTCTGTAAGTCTCAGAACAGTCTGCTTGAGTATCGATAATTTTCCCAGAATTGACAAGTAGCATGATAAAACACCTAACTTGTCTTCCAGGGCGTAACGATCTTAAAGTATGGCCATATAATGTAACTAAATGTGTTCTCTTAATTAAATCATTTCAATTTGATTCAGCTCAACCAATAGGTATAGGGGCTAATGCAGAATTTACTGAAAAATTGCCGGGGAGGGGGGTAGAAATTCATTGCATGCCCAACCCCGGAATGTGTATGTGTATATGTGTATGTGTATATGTGTGCTCCTCATGTATACACAGTTTCATTCTTACATAACTAAAATAATTTAAAGATATATTGATTTTATAAATTCCAATATTACTCCTCTTATAACTTTCTCATTCCTCTGTTAATATTTTATCTAATATGAATAATATAATACATCTAATAATAATAATTATAATAATAATAATAATAATAATTGATACATTTGTATGCATATACATGCATTTATGTATGTACATTTAAGTGTAGGTATATGTATTTATGTATATTTATGTATATGTATGTATATGTATGCATATGTAAAAGTATGTATATGTGTGAGTATTTATATTTATAACTTAACCTTATGTACTTTCTAAAATCTCTGACGAAGCTTAGAGAAACACCCAAGTACCTCACTTTCATCTACTAATTACTTCAGTCCACTGGAGGGATAAAAGTAGAATGAGGTATTTTTGCCTCTTGGCTGAAACAGATGCAAGATATTATCCCAATTTCTATTGCTCTATGTTATATATTTTAATAATTACTGATATTTCATATATTATATATGTAAAGCATAATATGTCATACATGTATATATATTGTTATAATTGTCCTTTAAGTAAATAAATTGACATAATATAATGCCTATAAGTTGATGAATACCACCTATTGATCCCCTCCATTTTCTTATTGCTCTCTCTCTCTCTCTCTCTCTCTCTCTCTCTCTCTCTATGCGTATATATATGTGTATGTGTGTGCATAAGTCAGCTAAGAGTCCATAAGTCAGGAAAAAATGCACTCATATATCTGTCAATAGAGTGAATATATTATCCAAAGTGTAGAGTGTTATATATCTATTACGGCCAGTCTTACCAATCGGTTTCATAATTTGATCATGTAACCCAATGCTCATCAGAGGTACCCGATATGGAATGAAATATGGTACCATATTTCATTCCATATCAGCTACCTCTGATGAGCACAGGGTGAACTAATTGATAAGATCAGCCATAATGGATATATAATACCATACACTTCGGATACCACCTGACTGGCCTTCGTGCCGGTGGCACGTAAAAGCACCCACTACACTCTCGGGCTGGTTAGCATTAGAAAGGGCATCAGCTGTAGAAACTCTGCCAAATCAGATTGGAGCCTGGTGTAGCCATCTGGTTTGCTAGTCCTCAGTCAAATCGTCCAACCCATGCTAGCATGGAAGGTGGATGTTAAACGATGATGATGATGATGATGATGATGATATATATATATATATATATATACATGCATATATATATATATAGTAATTTTAACTGGTATTTCTAATTTCCGAGTTGAAATTGGGTGATTTCTACCAACGAGGTATTGAAAATCATGTTGAACGTTGGGAAGAAGTTGTAAACAACAAGGATGAATACATTATTGATTAATTAGTTGTTATTTTTCTTATTAAACCTTTCAAGAAATTTAAATTTTAAAAAACAGCGGGAACTAAGTTGCCAACCCAGTATATATATATATGTGTATATATATATATATACTAGCAGCTAAACCCGGTTTCACCCAGTCTGTTTGGATGATGTGGTTGTGATTGTTTGGTTAGGCACAATCTATAACAGCGTTTCTCAACCTGATCATTTCGTGTCCCGTTTCGATTGGAGCCTCCAGCTGTATGAAGATTTCACCCCCTCTTGACAGAAAATGGCTTCAGGAGTTGTGAAGAAAGAATTTGTACGTAGTCTATTTGTGAGAGCTATTCTATTGGACGTCTGTTTAATCAGTAAAAGATTTATTTAGTTATGAACATAGAAAGAAATTATACATTAATCGCATTTTTTGTAAACAGTTTTATCTGTAAAAATTTTATTTGCAGAGACAAGAAATTGAAAGATATATGAAATGGACATGCATGTGTGTGTGTGTGTGTGTGAAAGGGGGATTGTATGTGAGAGAGAAAGAAGGTAAGAAAGAGAGATAGAGTGAGTGAGTGAATTTGTGTGTCATTGACTTACGTTGGCTGGCATGGCAAGTACGAAAAAGGAAAGGCGATCTTTTGAAGTGGGCATCGAATGAAGACACATGGACAGTTTTATGACTGAACTTCTTTTGAAGTTGTGGTGAGAGGGGAGAATTGATGTGCATGCATATGTCTGTGTGTGTATGTTTGATGGGGTGTGCGCGACAGAGAGAGTAATGTTGATGGTGTATGTGTATATGAGAGAGAGAGAGAGAGAGAGAGAGAGAGAAAGAAAGAAAGTATCTTTGGATACTAAATTGTCAGCCTGCCAATACCTCTTTTGTGCACTTCTCTTGTCAGCTACTACCTCTCCTGTGCACTTATAGATAACATTGAGTACATCATATGGAATTTCTATTTATTTCTATTCTGCATTGAGCATGGTCATTGCTCTGTTGAATTAGAATCCTATCTTCTTTGTTATTAAAACTTAAATATTTGCTAAGTTTTTTTTGAGACCTCCTGACTTCAGGTTGTGTTTCAATGTTTGAAAATTCTTCTCTAAATCTTTCACAATTTATGATATAAGAACTAGATTATCAGCATATAAGAATTCTCAAGGGTAACTGATATTAAATGCTACTGGTTAAGGCCAGGAGGGCTATAACAAATAAGAAGGGGCTGAGAACCGAAAACCTGATGGACATGCTGGAACATTATTGATTATAGAATTTCTCAGAAAGGGAGCTGATTTGGAGCTAAACAACAGCAACAATCGCAGCAGCAGCACCATTTAGATATTTTGATTTTGTAGTTTGTTAGCATTTGGTGCCTTACTGCAGGTGTACCGATTTAACAAAATGAATACTCATTTGTATCTCAATTTTTGTCTTTTGGAGAAAGTTTGACTATCATCTTTTCCTTTTGCCCTTTCTCTAAAGCTTTTAGGTTTCATACTTAGGCCAATCAATCATTCAGTAGTTATTTATCTCATACAAGTGTAAATTTTAAATATCTTCTCATTGGATGTATCCAACAATGAGGGATTAGCTATATAGATTTGAAAAGAGTTTCCCACCTCACTGTATTAACAGCATGGGTTTTGAATTACTACTATAAATCAATGAAGCATTTGTTAATTATTCAATACTCCCTTAATTTATGGCAGTATGCTGTTCTATTGTATGAAATTAACTAACAGCTAGATTGACCGATCATGTAAGACTTTAATGTCCTGGCCAAGGGTGCTGAACATACCACCCATGATGATTCAAAAATATCGACATTTTAACCAGAAGAAATGCACTCTACTATTTTGACTTGTAAAAACTTACAGCTTGGTAAAATAAAAAATGACAAAAAAACAAAACAAAGCAAACCAGTAATTAGTCTGGATAGTATGCTGCTTACAAAATATCTTCAGTCGTAAATGTTTAATTGGAAGCTTTCAATAGACTTTAGTAATAGTTAATTGTATTTTACCATTTACAATCTGCTGTGGATGAAAATAAAACAAGTATTTCGTCAGCTCAACATAAGTTTAAAACGTAGTTATGATAAGTAGCATATGGAATTATTCACAAACAAAAGCAATTTCATTCATGTATTGTTTATGAATTGAATGATTTATAATTAGTCAATTGTTTCTGTTCCATATCTTGTCTGTCCCAACTTATGTACTTTAAACTTGTCTGTAAATCTAAAACGTTATCATAATTTTGACTGCCTTCCACGAGGTCAATACTTATCGGTTAATATACAGGTTAATGTCACAAAATAGTGAAAGTAAACTGTCCTTAAAAAATGAAAGTATATTGTGATAGAAACTAGAAGTGACTTCAGTAATATCCTGCAATTTCATGTAAATGGTGTACATGATATACCAATGTATCCAATACATAAATGTACATACATTTAATACAACATGACAATCTTGCAAATATTTTACTGAGTAGCCTGTTATTGCCTAGCAATTTTCACAATATAATGCCTTTAGTTCAATTTCTTTTAATTCTATGTCAGACCATGTCTTCTCTGATGGATAGGCTTCTTGATCAGTGTAATGAAAGTGACTTTACATTAAGATGTGCACACAAAGTTTGACGTCATATGTTTGTGATGTATGACATAACAAATACACATAGTAATGGCTGTGCCCAGTGTCATGTCATAATTTACATGGTAAGGTGGTGAGCTGGCAGAAACCTTAGCACGCCAGGTGAAATGCTTAGCAGTATTTCTGAGTTCTGAGTTCAAATTCTGCCGAGGTTGACTTTTCCTTTCAGCCCTTTGGGATTGATAAATTAGGTACCAGTTGCATACTAGGGTCGATCTAATTGACTGGCCCCCTTCCCAAAAATTTCGGGTCTTGTGCCTAGAGTAGAAAAGAAATAATTTACATAGTGTTAGAAAAGGGATTGAATAATCACCCAAATGGATCAGATAAGAAGCATGAATGAGCTTAATCTTGAAGGCAATGTAGCCAAGAACTGGAATCGCAGGTAAATCATAGAGTGTGAAGTGTGCTACTCTACTACACGTGGTGGGAGAGGCCACAATTTAAGTGAATAACTCTTTTGAGTTGAGTGAGGAAGTGGATAGCAAGAATTACGACAAAGTGAAGCAAAAGTTTCAGGAATTCTGTGAACCGAAGAAAAATCTGACGATTGAGAGACATGCATTTTTCGCACGATCTCAAAAACCAGGTGAGACAATTGATCAGTATGAGACAGATTTAAAGAATAAATCTAGAACTTGTGAGTTTCGGACATGGGCTCATTAAAGACAGAATTGGCTTTGAAATTGTTAGTGATAGCCTCAGAATGCAGTTACTGAGAGAGCATGATTTTGATTTAGAAAAAATTGTACAGATGTGTAGGGCTACAGAAATCAGTGCATAAAAATTGAAAGTTCTTAATGATGAATAGTCAACCATATCTAAAGAAATCAATGCCATGAATGCCAGTAGGGGTCCAAGAAGAAAGTATGAACCTAGAGGTAGAACAAAAGAATGCCCTCAATTTAGACAGTGTGGTTACAAACATGCTAAAGATAAGTGTCCAGCTGCAAGAAAAGTTTGTGACAAATGCAGTGGTAAACATCATTTTGCCAGCATGTGTAAAACTAGCATACCATCTAGGCATAACAGACAAGACACTAGAGAGAGAAAACAAAAATGTTCAGTTGACAATTCTGAAGAAATTGAAGAATTATTCATTAGACAGATGACCACCAATGAAGACGATGAAGACTGATAAGCGACTTTGTTAATCAACAAGAAACCAGTGAAAGTCAAACTGGATACAGGTGCACAGTGCAATATCATTTCCAAATCAATGTTCGACAGTTTGAATTTGAAGAATAAGGAACTGTTAAGATCAAAAGTGAAATTTGTGTCATACTTTGAAGAAAAGCAATTCCCACTTGGACAGATAGAACTATTAGTATCAAGTGAAATCAGTGGCACTTCAAATGAAGTACTATTCCAGGTTGTGGAGGAAAACCACTCAAGTATTCTGGGAAGAAAAACCTGTGAGAAATTGAAGTTGGTACAGTGAGTTCACAACATTCTGAAAGTGAATACAGACATACTGGGAGAATATCCAGAGCTGTTCCAAGGACTCAGATGCATACTGGGAGAACAGCATGGACAAAATCACACCTGTGGTACACTTGCCAAGAAAGGTACCTGCTGCTTTGATAGACAAAGTACAAGCAGAACATAATTGAATGACCAAGCTTGGAGTTGTTGTTAAAGAGACTCAACCCACAAACTGGGTTAATAGCATGGTGATAGTCATGAAACCAAGCAAGATTAAAATCTGTATAGACCCCCAAAAAATCTCAATTGTGCCATAAAAAGAGAACATTATCCTATCAGAACTGTTGAGGAAATTATATCACAAATGCCAGGTGCCAAGCTGTTCACCATTCTTGATGCAGAGTCTGGATGTTGACAGATGCAACCTGATGAAAGCAGTTCCAAGTTGTGTACCTTCAATACTTCATTCAGTAGATAATGATTCACTCAGCTACCTTTCGGAGTGAAGTTGTCACCCGAGGTATTTCAGAGAACAATGTCACAGATCCTAGAAGGTTTATCAGGCACAGAATATATTGTTAATGACATTTTGGTGTGGGGTACAGACATCAAGCAACATGATGAAAGATTGCATGCCATTCTGAACAGAATACAGTCAAGTGACCTGAAATTGAATGCAAAGAAATGCAAGCTGAGAATGACGGAGGTCATATATGTAGGGCATCTTCTCTCTGACAAAGGACTGAAGCCAGATCCTGAAAAGGTGAAAGCTATCCAAGAAATGCTGGAGCCTGAAAACAAAATAGATCTGATGAAATTCTTTGGTATGATACAGTATCTGGGAAAGTTCATGCCAAATCTCTCTAGTGAAATTGCAGCTCTACAAGAGTTATTGCCGAAGGACATTGCATGGCACTGGGAAGAAAGACAGCAAACATGTTTCAAGAATTTGAAACAAAGAGTGACAAAGACTCCAGTACTACTATGTTGAATTTCAAGTTAAACAAGTTGAACTGTGTTCATTGCTAGAAAGCATATTTCATTATTCCTTCCACGTTTGAAGAAGTTAAAAGATTATTTTCTTAATGGAAAAAAATTTAAAAGATCATTCATGGACAGTTAAATTTAAAGAAGATATAGTCATGGTCTTTGAAGAAAGTTGCTTTATCAGAAAGATAGTTTAAGTTCCAAATATTGCCATAACTGAAACTTAGTGCGTATATTTATCTTGCAATGTTTGTATAGAAGGTTGATATAATGAATCCAATTTTGTGATTCCTTTATTCCTGAAAAAATTTAGAAATATATTACCAAGGTTTAAAGTTTGATAATTTTTACCGAATTAGAAAATAGGATGTGGAAGCTAGCAAAATGAAAGTAATAGACATCGAAGACGAAGTTTTAAACAAAATGAAAGCAAAACTACTACGTCGAAAATTGTAAGAAGTTTTAGACAAAATGAAAGTGAAATATTGTAAGGACGAATGTTGTAAAAAGTTTTAATAAGTTTCAATAAATAAGGTCATGTGAAACAGTCGAATGGGCATAGATAATTTACATAGAGCTAAATGCTCTTGATATTGCATAACATGTAATATCAAGAAAGAGGGAGAGAGAGAGAGAGAGAAAGAAAAAGAGAGAGAGGGCGGGGTAGTAGCATGAGTGAGAGGTATACATATACAGAGAGAAAGAGAGAGAAAGATAAAGAATGCGGAAAATATACATGTAGAGAAGGGGAAGGCATAAAAGACAGAGAAAGCCTGATAGAGAGAGAGAGAGAGAGAGAGAGAGAGAGAATAGATTTGGTGATCTAAAAGTTGAGTCATTTCTCGTAGAAAATTATATTTTTTTAATTACTAATGATCGAAAGCCTTACTGTCGAGACGCTGATTTCGAAAATCAAATACATTTTCCCCGAAACGCACCGTTTTGGAGCGTTTCCGTGATATGCACACATACATAGGCTTTCATTTATATTGCTGATACGAGATGAAAACTGTCACATTAACAGAAAAACATAACACTCATTGTTATATGAAACGAAACATATTTAATATAATATGAAAACCGTACATATTTTTTTATATACATTTTTCTGTACCCCTTTCTACAGCACTAAGCACCCAGTGCCCTTCATGCTACTCTCCTCGGTAATATTTCCGATGCATATATTTTGATTCATCTATTTTTACAGTAACCGGACATCCTACACCGAATTGCTGTGGATGCGCTTCCGAGTGCTGCTAACACACATTTCTTAGGAAATTACATCGTAGCGGTAATTCGAAACCCTAACCGCTGGATAACCGGTCAGACAACATGAGCAAACCGCCACATTTTCTATGAAGTAACCAGTCAGTATTAAGCTGTTGCATGATTTGGTATTCTAAAATATTCTTTCCTTATTTCATCAAATTTGCCATAAAGGCTTTTTTACATAGATAGAAGCAAATGCTGACTGGACAACAACACAAATGAAATGAATGATGAGCAAAATAATGATATTGATGAGGGAAGCAGACGACGCCCACCAATGGATGCTTCCCGAAAACATTGTTCTTCTCTTCTCCTTTACAAAACCATTTGAGGCTATAAACCTCTATCTACAATTCACTGGGACACAAGTTCCTTTCAAATGAGACACCAAACCTGTTACATTTTTCACAAATGGACTCCATGTCCTTACAAAACGAGGCACATAAATTTAAAGATATCCTCGGGGAAGGAGTTCATTATCCTGTACAAATCGGTTTCCCCTATGCCCTCCGTAGTCACCTGCGGAGGCCAATCAGGGTCCTCAGTACAGGACAGAACCCCTTCCCTCCGGCCTTTTTTTTCACCTTCTTTACAAAGTTTTCTAAAGTCCCTCCCCTGTGAAAGAGTATTACAAATTCATCGTCTGTCACATAGGAAAGGGCCACAGTTTCTTCCGTCGGTAGCGCAATTCCCAGCGACGGGGTTTCGAGACATGCCGGCAGTGTGTTAGTAACTGCCGGCAATGCCCCGTTTTTCTTTTTTTTTTCTTTTGTCACGAGAGGTCGTAGTTCTTCTGTTTTGTACTCAACTGTACATGGAAGTAAGTTTACTGGATCTTTTAGAATATTAAAAACCATTTGAATGCTCGAAGGTTCAACGCTAGTGTTGTTACTATTATGTCACAATTGAATACATTTAAAAAGAAATAAAGTTCATAATATCTGAGTTGGAACTTCTCGTTGCTATAAAAGAGTGTTTTCTGTAATAAATAAGGTGTGGTCAGATGAGCGGGGCAGTATACTAGAATCTACTACGAAAAGCGTTCTGATGACTAAACGAAACATCTCATTAAGCAGCTGAGAATTTCATTTGGTAAAGCCAAATATAGTAATGAGTGTTTTTTCCTTTTTTTTTAGAAAGTTTCAAGTGGAAAATATAAATAAAATACTTCTCATTATATAAAGTATTACTCGACATTTACCATGTATACTTAGTTTGATTTACTTATAAATGTTACTGGTCTACTTGACAATATTGTGCTGTTATGAAAACAAAAGTTGCTTTGCACATCTATTTCTGTTCACTTTATCTCTCTCTTTGTCCCTTACCCTGACTCTTAATCTTGTACATGATAAAGACATCATACGTCTTGACAGATCGAAATTGTTGGACAATGTAGACAATAAAGATTTGAATTGATCAAGTCATTCATTGTGGAATTCCTGCTAAGAATGTGGCAAATATCAGACGACATTAACCCTTAAACGGCTGACATCATTAACCGATGGATTTTTCATTAGACAAACAGCAGACCTCATCAACTGATGTTTCAAAAATTTTACTTAGGTCCAGTCATCATCAATTGGCTCTCGAGTGCCCGACTTCCTTAAATACACCTACGCATAAGCAGCCCTTATCTGTGGGAGAAATTAAGTTGCAAATGAAATATTTATGCAGCGATGACGACTATTTATTTCCTCATTTTCCTTCGTCATCAGATGAAGTAGACGATACTTATGATGTTCGAGATAGTTTAGAAGAAAGTTCTGTATGAAAAAAGTACATAAATTTTTCTCCATTTGTACATTCGTTTGACAACACTGCAGAAATTTCAATTGCGTGCCTTAATTTTTATTATCTAAGAGAATTAAGATATTTTCATTGTGTTTGTACTTATTTAAAGTGAAAATATGAGTAAAAACGATCCATTTTTGTTTTTTGCTCGTTTGGCACACTTATTCACGTAACCTTCTCCCACTATTCAAGGGTTAAGAGACTCTCCATAGTTAAACATAGTTAGACAGGCAAATTAAGTCGGTGTTGAGCTACTGAAGGCTAGTTTCGAAAAACCAAAAAGATTTCCCAGGGCAAGTAATGAAAATAAAGGAAATATTCATGCCAATCACGAAGTTTCAAAACATATGGAATGTTTGTCAAAAAGAATATTTACCGACATTGTTTGTTGCGAAAGGAAATTTATATTTGCTTATATCAGCCTGTTTGTAATAGAGTTCAAATGATGAGTAGAAGAAATCTCCATAGATGTTGAAACTTATTTAAGGGATACTTGCAGTTAATCGAAATTTTTTTTTCACTAGCGCTTAACGAGAGCAAAAGACTTGAGAAATATTGCTTAATATGGAATTATGCAGGAGCGACCATTAGATTAAAAAATGTTTGAAGATTTATTGAAAAAGGCTGAAATGGAAGTTTATGTACCAAAGCTAAGAGGCATCTCAACTGATGGGGCATCGATAATTGTGGCAAAGAAGAAAGACATCATGACATTGCTGCAAGGATAAATGGTAAACCTCGAAACCGCGCCCAAGCTTCCTGAACTTCAATTATCAATCAAAAGTTATGTGTCAAGTCTTTGAAATCAAGGAATATCATGAACATTGTTGAGAAAATAGTGACAATCCTCTCTCATCAATTAAATCGTGATCAAATTTAGAAGTTTTTGTTGGAAACAGAATATGGAAACCGGGCTTATTTCTGCAATATGCGATAACTTAACCGAAGGTCAAGTAGGGGAATGGGTATTTGCGTTACACAAAGAAGTGGCAGTAAAACTTGCAAAGCTAAAATGCGGATACTCTGAAAGGGCTAAAGACAGATACCTTCCTTTTTGGCCGAGACTTCATCAACTTCTTCAAATTCTACTTAGGGAAATATTGCCTTCCAGCAATTTGTTGAAAGGTGGGTGAATGTGGCAAAAATGGTCCGAGTGAACAGGCCTGCTCTGAGCATGCGACTATAGATTGAGGGAAGAGGACGAAGGGAGGGAACTTGTCTTTGTGCTCAGAGTGACAGTGGTTTTGTCAAATTTCCTTGAGCAGCCTTCGGAAATCTCTCTTTTTTAAGGAAAGTTTTTCTGCTCTGAATTTTTTGTTTCTTTTTTTTTTGTTACTTTACTATTTACAGGCTTTTATGTAACTCCACATTGCAGCGTCTTTGTACCGTCCTCGCCCATTTTGCAAACCTTTGGGTGTTAATGAAGTAATTATTATTATTATTATTATTATTATTATTATTATTATTGTTGTTGTTGTTGTTGTTGTTGTTGTTGTTGCAGGCTGGCAAAATTGTTAGCACGTCAGGTAAAATGTTTAGCGGCATTTTGTCCGTCTTGCGCTCTGAGTTCAAATGCCGTCAGGGTCAACTTTGCCTTTCATCCTTTCGGGATCGATAAAATAAGTACCAGAAGGATACTGGGATCGATGTAATTGACTTAACCCTTCGCCCCAAATTGCTGACCTTGTGCCAAAATATGAAATCCTTATTATTATTATTATTATTATTATTATTATTATTATTATTATTATTATTATTATTATTGCATAAGGTGGCAAGCTAGCAGAATCGTTAGTACGCCGGACAAAATGCTTAGCGGTATTTCGCCTATCGCTACGTTTTGAGTTTAAATTCTGCCGAGATCGACTTTGCCTCTCATCCTTTCGGTGTCGATAAATTAAGTACCAGTTGCGTACTGGAGTCGATGTAATCGACTGGCCCTCACCCCCAAAATTTCAGGCCTTGTGCTTATTAGTAGAAAGGATTAATAGTGAATGAGAGAGCAATGCATGCCATGAAAGTGACACCGAGGTACAAATATCTCAAGCCTAATATATCCACCATGACGGTGCTGCTTTGGCGTGTGCTCTTCAAGGGAGATTACTTTAGGTTACTTTTAGTTTGCTTTTCAATTTCTAAAGACTCGTAAGATGTTCATTATTTACATTATTTACATTTGACGGATATTTGTCCTCAATTTGTTTGTTGTTAACACAACATTTCGGCTGATATACCCTCCAGCCTTCATCAGGTGTCTTGGGGGAAATTCGAACATGGGTTCTCATTCCTAAGGTATTTTTCGATGTTGTTGTTGTTGTTATTATTATTATTATTATTATTATTATTATTATTATTATTATTATTCAGTAGTTTTATTTTTATAACGTACTTTCACTTCACTACCGAGCGCAGCTCTGTGCGCCTTGGGTATGTGCTGTGGTTTGCTGTGGTGCTCTTATGTTTACTGTATTGAAAGTGTTTTTATTATTATTATTATTATTATTATTATTATTATTATTATTATTATTATTATTATTATTCAGGTCACTGTTGGAATCGAACAAACTACTGCTCTGTTACAATATAAAGATAGAAGCTGAACACAATGTAGAATTAAACACAATATTGTTTACAGACGGATTAACAAAATTAAGTTGATTTTGCAATGAAGCACAAAACAATGTCAGTAAAAGATTTCAATAATGAACTTTTCTCTAAGTTGGAAATATCAAATCGACTGTTTACTATGAACTCTGCAGAGTTAATAGCCAAGTATATCGAGGTCAAACACCGCCACCACCTACATGTCTACTGTTGATTGAAAATGTTAATAGCGTAAAGCAGCAGCCGTTTTAACTGAAAGATACTATTACAAATATTTTACGAATAATAGTTGTTTTATCGTTCATATCTTTTGCTCTTTGTTGTTTATTGTGCATATTGCATCTCGAAATAGTGGAATTAGTATTATTTAGCAAGTTTTATCACTTACACCTGTTGACACAAACGTTGTTTTGTTACATTGTTTATTTATAGTGTGACGTATGGTTTTGCATGTAAGTTGTAGTCGAAGTAGTAGTTGTTTACTTGTCAGTTCTGCAAGCCGAGTTTATTCTGCAGGTCATGCTGCTCTAGGATTTGACACAAATAAGGAAAACAAAAGTTGAAAGCTGTCACTGTATTGAATGAGAGAGAGAGAGAGAGAGAGAGAGAGAGAGAGAGAGAGAGAGAGAGAGAGAGAGAGATGCTTTAAACAGAGATGAAAAAAATTGAAAATTATTCATGCAGTTTTCGTTTTTACTGGTTCTCAGAATTTGCCCATATTTACATTTAAAATGACAATGCTAGAAAGAAACTGAAGATCTTATGAAAATTTAACTACAGACATATGGCTCCTGCGGAAAGACTTCCTCTCCCTCCCCCCATTTCCGCCCCCATTTTTTTTTTGCCAAAAACCCCCGTTTTCGGATACGGAGATTCCGGAAAATTACCAAAAATAGGCATTTGGAAATTTCGCCCCCCTCCCCCAACTTTCTTCATTGCTGACTCTTTTCCCTAACCGTAACCGTAACCCTAAACCTAACCCTAAAACCCTAATCCTAACCCCAACCCTAAAACCCTGACCCTAAAACCCTAACCCTAACCTTAACCCTAACTACAAAAATTTTGGGAAATTTTTTCAGAATCATAATCTCCGTATTTTTCCGCATATTTTGAAAAAAAAAAGAGAGAAAAATTCTGAAAAAAGTAGCCGTACACTGCATGGAGAGGAGGAGGTGCATTTTTTCTTTTTAAATTGAAATTTTACAAAAATTTTGGAAATTTTTTCAGAATCATAATCTCCGTATTTTACCGCATATTAAAAAAATAAAAAATTTCTGAAAAAAGTTTAAAAAATGATGAAATTAGGGGCGGGGGGTAATTTCAACATGCCGATTTTTGCCAATTTTTTTGCATATTCGCATTCTCCGTAACCGAAAACGGGGGTTTGTCTAAAAAAAAAAAAGGGTGAGGGGTTGGGGGTACAAAAGGAAGTCTTGCCGGCTCCTGCTTTAAAGACGATAAAAAATATTAGGGAGAACAGGTATACATATAGAAGGCGATTGTGGGCATACAGATGTTCATAATTTGCACAGACTTGCTGTGGCAGTTGTGGGCGTCCATGAGGAACCTGGAGACTTCAGGCCAAATATAGCTATAAACAGAAACCTCGACAACATCTTTCGATGAGAAAATGGTAATTTGGTTTCTTTTAATTGCGCTACGACAAACATTACAAGTCAAATAAAGCAAACTTGCATTACATATGTATATGACAGCTAAAGCTCTCCAGGTAGCAAGTGTCACGGCTTAGAATCCATGAAGCATTTGTAAGACAGCAGAAGCTACTAAAACCCAAAGACAAAGCTTCACATTCAGCGTCTAAAAAATAGTATCATCCACTCAAGAATAATATCTATGTATCCGGAACGGTATGTGAAGGCGCATGGTTCAGTGGTTAGAGCTTCGGGCTCACAATAATAAAATATTGAGTTCGATTCCCGGACCGGGCTGTGTGGTTTGTTCTCGAGCAAGTCACTTTATTTCACGTTACTCCAGTTCACTTAGCTGTAGAAATAAGTTGCGACGTCACTGGTGCCAAGCTGTATCGGCCCCTTTGCCTTTCCCTTGGATAACAACAGTGGGATGGAGAGGTGAGGCTGGTATGCATGGGTGATTGTTGATCTTCCATAAAAACCAACCTTGCCCAAGCTTTTGTTTCGAAGTGGGGCTTTCTAGGTGCAAACCCATGATCATTCTTGACCGAAGGGTGTCTTTGCCCTTTATCTGGAATGGTGCTACTACTGCTGCATCCTGGATAGTATACCGAATATGGTATTCTTATTTCTGCTTCTTTGTTTTAGCAAACTGTGGGTCACATTAATCCAAACCCACTTTATGCGACTTATAATGCTTTGAATCATATTTCTGCTTGACCAGGGATGGTTCTGGAAGATCTAACAACTACAATCCACATGTTTCATCCATCTCTTTTCGGCTTCCTACCCATATTGTCTCTTACTCCGAGACCCTGTATGGAATCATTTCTTAAAGACCTTTCTTTCAAGAACTGCAAACCTAATGAATTCCCTCCTTGTATTCCTGAACTTCAACTCCGTCAATCTTTCCATTCTTCGGAGTCTACAACGGTCATAACTGCCACCTGTCCTTCCCGGACTATATTTAATACAGTCTACCATTACTCTCAGCAACATAAAAATACTACACATACGCTCCACACACACACACACAAACACACACAAACACACACACACACACACACACACACACACACACACACACACACACATACACACACACACAATCTAGAAATACTGCTGCATCTGCATCCTCCCTCTCACTGGGAAAACAGAACAAAAAACTCGCTCACACAATAGCTTCATCAGCCCTCAAGCAACGTTGAGTTCACCCTGCCTGTGCCACTTTATTGAATGACCACAATAAAGTTTTTATTCAAGTAAAGCTGTAATTGCAAGTAGTCCTGTACATCCAGAAACCCTATTCGACTGAATAACGAAAGCTGAACCGCGCTAAATATTGATATATATAAATGGAGTTAAACGCAGGTGTTATTCAAATTCTTTTACTTCCGATATGTTTCGAAGACAACATTGGTATTATTCCAGAAGTAATAAAATGGTGTAAAACAATGCAATCTTCTTATGTATGTATGTATGTATGTTTTTGGGTGCAGTTATAATGATTTCAAATCTTCGCACAAAACCAGCTATTTCCTCTCAGGGGAAGGGGTTAAGTTGATTACATCGACCTCAGGGTTCAACTGGTACTTATTTTATCGACTCCGAAAAGAGGAAAGGCAAAGTTGACCTTGGCGGAATTTGAACTCAAAGAAGGACGAAATGCCGCTAAGCATTTACCCCCGGCGTGCTAACAATTCTGCCAGCTTGTAATTAGAAAAAAAAAAAAGGAACCCAAACCAAAAAATAATTTTGCATTTATCTGAGTACAAATTTATTATTTTCATACAATTTATTTACACACGCACACGCACACGCACACACACACGCACGCACACGCACACTTGCACCTCCCCACACACATTGTGTGTGTGGCAGATGCACTAATTGTAAATGCTGTCTGCGTTTAGAAGCCACCTGCAGATGTATCTTTTTGTTCTCTTTGGGAGATCTGTTCTACGAAGCCAGCTGCATTTGTTATAAAAGTCAATATAATGTTACCATAATGTTATATAGTAACCAGTAGCCTCTGCAGCAGGGAGTCTCTATGTAGGAGTCCGATCTGCTAGAAATAGCAACCGAATCTCTCTAAAGTCATACTTAATTTTTTTTCTTTCTAAGAGAATGATTTAGATAATATAGTTAAAGATAAACTGTATTTGAAAAGATGAGATGGTCATGACTAGAATGTCTTTCCTGATAGGTCGGTTCTTTAACGACTGACCTGTAAGCTAAAATACAACAGCAGATGACGTGCAAAAAACAAGCTGAGCAGTGGAGAGAACGCGACATATCTAGACCGCTGCACCAAGTACGATTCATTACAGCTGAATAGACTTGTAGGTTATGCCTATGCGTTCAGTAGAACTGACCTGGGACAATTGGAAAATATATCGTATTTGTCGGCGTATAAATCGTACTCATATTTAACGAGTATATTTTGTAGAATAATAAGTTTTAGTATGTTTCACTTCACGGTCACAGGGAAATATTTTAATATGTTTTTCTGGGAAAAATGTATGAACATATATGATTTTGTACATGTAATTACAATTACAATATTGTGAAAGTATGGAGGCGTGTGACCTAGTTGTTAGGGGTGTTGGACTCGCAATTCTAAGGTTGTGGTTTCAATTCCTGGACTTAACGATGCGTTGTGTTCTTCAGCAAAACACGCGAAACACTTCATTTCATGTTGCCCCAGTCTAATGGACCGGCGTCCTGCTCAGAGAGCAGGGAAATAAAGCCGCCACGGAAACCGGGAAATCGGCCCTTCGGCAAGGATCTCGTACTGGAATACAGTATGAAACCTTCTTTTGATTTGAGCTTTATTGGATGTTTACTCTTTTACTTTTTTACTTGTTTTAGTCATTTGACTGCGGCCATGCTGGAGCACCGCCTTTTAGTCGAGAAAATCGACCCCAGGACTTATTCGTTGTAAGCCTAGTACTTATTCTATCGGTCTCTTAATGCCGAACCGCTAAGTGACGGGGACATAAACACACCAGCATCGGTTGTCAAGCGATGGTGGGAGGACAAACACCGACACACACACACACACACACACACATATATATATATACGACGGGCTTCTTTCAGTTTATTCAATTATTTATCCAAATAAATATTTTAAGACAATAAGTCCAATGTTAATAAAATTAATAGAATAGACAACGCATCGAAATAACATCATATTACTCTATTGATTTCTAGTCGAGTGACATTTAGTTTTATTGAATTGAGAGAGAGAGAGAGAGAGAGAGAGAGAGAGAGAGAGAGAGAGAGAAAGATATATATATATATATATATATATATATATATATATATATAGAGAGAGAGAGAGAGAGAGATGCAAAAGGATTATTTGATTAATTTCGAATTGATTTCTAATAATGGCATACAACCACAAATATTGGCGGAAGGATATGTTTAGTGAGTAAATTTCAGAGTTTGATGAGTGATACGATTTATCTTATCGACCCTCGAAAAATAATGAACAAAGTCTTCTCTGACAGAAGTCGAACTGTGAACTCAAAAAAAGTACAGGAGAATTATATGAATATAAGTGAATTCTCAGCAACAGTAGAACTACAGCGCTTTCTGAATTTCTAGTTGGAGTCATTTCAAATACACGGTTAGAAAGAAGCATTTCTCATTCGTTCCCGCTTAAAAAGAAACCGATTTAATTGTCGAAGTGGGGAAAAGGCGGCAAGCTTGTTGAATTACAAGAGCGCCAGAAAAACATAAGTTGCGGTTGCAGTACTTCTCATGTGCTGTAATGCTACAATAATGTTATTATAGTAACAATAAGCATCAGCAGTGGGGAATCTCTTGGTAGTAGCCCGACCTGCTAGAAATAGCAACCAAATCTCACACTGATTTAAAAAAAGATAAAGGAATGACATTAACAATATAGTCGGAGATAAATTTATTTGAAAAGATGAGAATGTCATGACTAGAATGTTTTTGATTTTAGGTGAGTTCATTTGCAATTGACCTGGAGTTAAAACAACAAAAACAATAGAAGTAGCTGCAATATGTGGACAGGAACAAACTAAGCAGTGGAGAGAATGTAACGTGTCTAGACAATTTCACTGCACCACATACGATTCATTACTGCATTGTCAGAGTGCACTTTATGAATCTAAGATAAGCTGAGACAAAATATAACAACAGATTTGTATGCAATGCCTTAGTTTAGTCGACTACTTACATGACCGAAGCTTACCTAATCGAATAGAATGATACATAGGTTAAACGACTAAAGCATTACAATGTATATTACAATATCATACTATGATATGGCTGCATTAGAAATACTGTGATTAGTAGTACCGACCAACTCGCTCCCCTAAAATTTGTTGATTTTGTGCCTAAATCAGAAACCATTATTTAAAAAGACACTGAGACAACAGAATCATAGGAGTCGGAAAAAATATTTTGCATTATTGGTTCCAGATTCTTACTTTCTAAGCTCAATTCCCACCGAGTTCAACTTTGCTTTTCAACCTTTTGGGATCAAAAAAGTAAAGGGTCTGTCAAATACTGAAGTCAGCGGTATCGATAAGTTTGTCATGAACCTAAACAAGAAATCAATAGTTGAGGGGAAATAACTCAAAGAATTTATGTAAGAGTTACTTCTACTTCTATGAATTACGTCCCTTCTTGATGGAACAAAATCACCTGACAGGCTCGAAATATCAGCCAATTTCCCTCAAATGCCACCCTGCTAACTCAATAATAATAATAATAATGATAATAATAATAATAATAATAATAATAATAATAATAATGATAATGCTGTATCAGACAAACAAGAAAAAAGATGAAGATAGCTGGAATGTCTTTGAGCACAGGTTTGCTCGATCATCAACATCATCATCATCATCATCATCATCAACATCATCATCATCATCATCATCATCATCATCATCATCATCATCATCATCAGCAGCAGCAGCAGTAGCAGCAGCAACAACAACAACAACAACAACAGCAGCAACAACAACAACAACAACAGCAACAACAACTAAAATTCAAGTAAATTGTTAAATAATATTAAAAATTTCTATCGATGAGACATTAAGGCTCCTTTACTACACTTTACTGTCAAAGCAAGGAAAATCAACTGCATATAGATTTGTGTCTCCAGTAAATACGGTAACAACTAGCAATTAGCCGAGATAACAATCAAAAGAGATATCTTCTAGGGAGATTCTTGTCCACTTTTGCTATTTGTTATAGCGTTGATCCCACTTTCTGTAGTTCTATGCAAAGTCAACGCGCACTATGAGTTGAGGAAGAATGGACCTCGTCTCAACAACCTCTTCTTCATGGATAATTTAAAACTGTTCGAAAAAGCAGAGCCTAGAATGGAGAGGCTGGTTGAGACTGTACAGATGTGCAGCAATGATATAGGAATGGAATTCGGGATTTAAAATGTGCAGTGCTCACTTTGAAATGGGGGGAAAAGAGCAGATTGTAGGGGCATAGAACTGCCGAATGGAGAGCGAATGGAACGCTCAGATAATGGTGGGTACAAGTGCCTTGGGATCCTGGAACTGGACATTATCTTGCACAGAGAAATGAAAGACAAGGTTACCGCTGTGTATGTGAAGCGCCTCAAACTTCACTTGAAGTCAAAACTCAGTGCAAGAAACCTTGTGACTGCCATTAACATATGAGCAGTTGCAGTAGTCCACTATAGTGCATCCATTATGAACTGAGATTGATCAATTCAGTCGCACTACCCGAAAGATGATGAAAATACATGGTGTATCTACCCTAAAGCGGACGTATACAGGTTGTACCTGAAGAGGTGTAGAGGTGGATGTAACCTGATTAGCGTACAAGAGTGCATCGACAGTGAAAGAAGAAGCATGACAGAGTATTCTATAAACAGCGAACAAGACCTGCTATAGTATGCTGCTAATGCGGAAGGATTTACCAACAATGGAGTTGAGAGTGCTAATGAATTCCGATCACGAACAGCCAACGAGAGAGATGAAACAGTACTTCGCATGGAATTATATGGTCAGTTTCACCATGAAACTAACAACTTAAAAAACCAGGAAGCATCATGGAGGTGACTCAGCAAGGGTGACCTAAAAAAGAAAACTGAAAGCCTAATCGCTGCCCAGGACAAGGCATTGAATACCAACTCACTGCAACGAACCTCCGCAGAATGCGAGGAAAGAAGGTAGAAAGCTTGGCTCACATTGTGTAAGTCTTGCGCAGGAAGGGTACAAGACACGACAAGATAGTCCAAAACCTTCACTGGTTACTGTGCCAGAAGTATAGATACAAAGTGTTATATGTGCATGCATAGGTATACGTATATATGAATACATCTTCACTAGTAGTACTATTTCGTTAAGCGCATCTACTAAGCAGTATGAACTGTGTTTAAGGCATATACGCACAGCGTGTATCACTCCGCTATAGACACTTTTTGTAAACATGTCAAATAAAGTAAACAAGTAGAAACATAACAATGCCTTCAGTGAGTTGTTTATTATCCCATCAAGAACAAAAGAATACATAACATGGTGGCAGCGATAAATACAAATCGAAAACAGTGCCTTTACAACAAAACACGAAAACAACAAACCTAAAATTTAAGAAACTGAATTTCGCTTCGTCTTCGGACACACAGACACGACGATCAAAAAAATGGCGTTCCCCGTCGCCGTACAGATGAATCTACATCCAACCATGAACTGGGAAGCGGATGATATCGTGGAAGCATTCCAGAAATTCAAACAGAAAACCCAGCTAGCTTTCAAAAGTTTCCTGAAAGGTGCAACTGCCGATGAAAAGGTAAGCTACATCCTTTTATGGACGGGAGAGAAGGGCCTAGACCTATTCAATAGTTGGGACATTTCAGAATCGGATTGCAATAATCCAGACAAACTTTTAAAGAAATTTGAAAGGCACCTAGAGCCCAGATCAAACCATAGAATTCATAGATATGAATTCCAGGGCCTGAAACAATACCCACAAGAAACGACTGACAACTTCCTGTCCAGACTAAAGAATGTTGCCGAGAAGTGCAAATTCAAAGACAAGGACGATAGGATTGTTGATCAACTTATATGGGGGTGTGCTCATAAAGAAGTCCAGAAATCCCTCATCGGTAAGGATGCTCTCCAGTTGGCAGAAGCAGTAGACACTGCAAGAGTATTCGAAGCCACTACCAAACAAATGGCCTCACTCACTCTGCAGACAAACATAACAGGCAGCAGTGTAGATACTGTATCAAAACGTAGGATGAAACATACCCACAAACAGAGAACATGCCAGTACTGTGGTACAGAGCATGAGTTCAATGACAGGAGGAAATGTCCTGCATACGGTACACACTGCAAAGCATGTGGAAAACCCAACCACTGGGGGAAAATGTGCAGACTAGCAAAGTCTCAAAAATATAAGCCCCAATTTTCAAAGTGGAGTGGAAAAAGAAGACAAAGAGATATACATGCCCAACATCTCAAAGAAAATACTTCAGAGGAGGAATTCTTGGCAGTCGGCATAATAAATATAAATGAAATGGGAAATAACAACCAAAAGAAAAATGAGGCATACACAACTATAGAAATTCAGAAGAAGTCAGGCAGGAAACGAACATACATTGATCTGAAGCTGAAGATTGACACTGGAGCCCAGAGTAATATCCTACCTGTCAACCTCTACAAAAAGATGTTCTCAGAACACATGATACATGAGCAGAAAGTCAAAGAAGGAATCCTCACACCAAGTGATATAATCCTCACTGCATTGGGAGGTACCAGGATTCCACAACTGGGCAAAACAACCATCACAGGGACACACAAAGGAAAAACGATCAAGTGTTCCTTTTATGTCACAAAAACAGAGGGACCTGCAATTCTTGGACTTGATACCTGTCGAAAGCTGAATATTGTGTCAATCAACGGTGAAGTGAAGGCAGCTCCAAGCAGGATTGACAGAGATATGCCTATGAAGAACCGACCACCAATCACAAATAAAGAAGAACTGATAAGCATGTACCCAGAATGCTTTGACGATACTGTCAGGTGCTTTGAGAAATGTCGATACCACATAACAGTCGATCCCAATGCCAAACCAATTGTCCACCCACCTCGCCGAGTTCCACTAGAACTAAAAGAGAAGCTGAAGGCAGAGTTGGACAGAATGGAAAAAAAAGAAATAATCACCAAAGTGACACGGCCAACTGACTGGGTGAACTCTATCGTAATCAAAGAAAAACCCAATGGTGCCCTACGAATATGCCTCGACCCAAGAGATCTGAACAAAGCATTAAAACGGGAGTACTACCCAATTCCAACCCTTGAAGAAATCACACCATCATTAGCTGGATCCAAGATATTCAGCAAACTGGATGCCAGTAATGGGTACTGGAATATGAGGATAGACAAAGAATCATCGATGCTAACTACCTTCAACACACCATTTGGCAGATACTGATTCAACCGACTCCCATTTGGACTAAAGGTGAGCCAAGATGTTTTCCAGCGCCAAATAGATGAAACCTACCAAGGCTGCAAGGGAGCAATTGGGATAGCAGACGATATCCAAGTGCATGGCACGAATGAGATCACACATGACTTCAATTTACATGAAGCTGTGGAGAAAACCCGACAAGCAGGTATCAGACTCAATGCAGACAAGTGTGTGATAAAAGCAAAAGAGTGTAAATTCTTTGGAATAATATACTCTGCAGAGGGAGTGAAACCAGACCCCGCTAAAGTGCAAGCCATCAGAGATATCAAAGAACCCAAAGAGAAGAAAGAACTCAGGAGCTTCCTGGGACTCATCAACTACATGGGAGCCTTCATACCCAAGCTGGCCGATCACACTGCAAATCTCCGAGAACTAAATAAAGATGATGTAGAGTTTGATTGGTGTGCTTCACACACACAGGATTTCAACGCAATCAAAAAGCTCATCAGTAAGGAGACAACTCTGCAGTACTATGATAGACGCAAACCAGTAACGCTCCAAGTTGATGCCTCTATGAGAGAAGTTGGCGCAGCATTAATACAAGAAGGTAAACCTATTGCATTTGCCTCAAAAGCTCTCTCGCCCACAGAGACAAGGTATGCGAACATTGAAAGAGAACTCCTGGCAGTAGTATATGGCTGTGAAAAATTCCATACATACCTGTATGGCAGACATTTCAATATTGAATCAGACCATCGGCCGCTAGAACAAATAGACAAAAAGAACCTCACAAAATCACCAGCCAGACTACAAAGGCTACTGTTGAGGCTCCAAAAATACGACTACAACATCAGGCACAAGCCAGGAAAGGACCTGATATTAGCAGATGCTCTTTCCAGACTGTCCTCACATGATAAACAGGAGATGGAAGGACTAAGTGTAAAGGTCCACCACATTGTAAATGTAACAAACACAAAGCTGGAACAAATAAAAGAAGAGACCAGCAAAGATGAAGAACTCCAGCTCCTTACTCAGATGGTGATTCAGGGGTGGCCAGAGAAGAGACATCAGGTGCAGCCCCTCATTCGAGAATATTGGGCCATCCATGATGACATAGCTGTGGAGAATGGAATCCTGATGGCTGGATTCCGAATAATCATACCCAGATCAATGAAAAAAGAAATTCTTGAAAAGATCCACCAAGGGCATCTGGGAATGGAAAAATGCAAACTCCGAGCTAAGTCAGCTGTGTATTAGGTAGGCATGTATAAAGACATAGAGAAGATGGTTTCGGCATGTCACATCTGTCAAAAGCACAGAAACACACAGCAAAAGGAGGAGATGATGTCCAGTGACATTCCGAGAAGGCCATGGCAAACTATTGGAGTAGATCTGTTCACAGAGAACCAAGAATGGTACTTGATAATGGTCTGCTACTACTCCAAATTCCCATTTGTGAGGAAAGTGAAAGACCTGAGAGCCAGAACAATAACTACAGTGGCTCGAGGACTTGTGGCAGAGCAAGGAATACCAGAGCAGATCATATGTGACAATGGAACCCAATTCACATCTCAGGAGTTCAAAAAGCTAGCCAATGAGTATGGGTTCAACATTGTAACCTCATCTCCACACTACCCCAAAGGTCATGGATTCATTGAAAGACAGGTGCAAACAGTCAAAAGAACACTAGTCAAATGCCGAGAATCCAAGGAAGACCCACACCTGGCTCTTTTGTCCCTACGATCAACACCACTGAGAGCTGACATGAAATCCCCAGCAGAAATGCTGAATGGCAGGAAATATAAAACCACCCTGCCAACTAAGATTCAACCTCCTATTGACCAGGAAGAGACAAGGGCAAAGCTAGCAGCCACTCAGGAACAAGCACAGAAATATTACAACAGACATGCACAATATTTACCTGAGATACTTGGAGTACAACATGTGCATACTCAAGATCCTATAACTAAAACATGGATCCCAGCACAGGTTGTCAGTAGAGCTGAAACTCCAAGATTGTACATTATAGAAACTGAATTTGGTAGGCAGCTGAGACGTAACAGGGCCCACATCCGCCCAACACCAAAGCTATCGAGGATAGCACGCGCAACACCTGCAACATCAGTGACAACACCAACAAGAACCACAACATGCACAGCAGATGACGGCACACACAGAATCCGTGTTTCCACAAGATCATCACCCCAACGGGTACCAACCACCCATCAGCAGCCCAACAACACACCTCAGACACCAGTGCAGAGCACAAGATCCACCAGATGGAGGTCGAACATTTTACTACCGATTCGATACCGTTAAGAGAGAAGGAAAATAAAACAACTACTTCTGCTAGATTAGGAAGCAGAAAACCATGTGTGTGGGCAGAATAATCCCACGGTTTCTGCTGCAGGATTGCCACCCTTGCGCTGACAATCCATTAGTGTAAGGGAGATTACTTCTATAAGAAGAAGAGATGTTATATGTTCATATCTATGTGCATGCATAGGTATACGTATATATGAATACATCTTCACTAGTAGTACTATTTCGTTAAGCGCATCTACTAAGCAGTATGAACTGTGTTTAAGGCAGATACGCACAGCGTGTATCACTCCGCTATAGACACTTTTTGTAAACATGTCAAATAAAGTAAACAAGTAGAAACATAACAATGCCTTCAGTGAGTTGTTTATTATCCCATCAAGAACAAAAGAATACATAACACAAAGTAACAGGTGCTTGGTACCAATGTACACCAGTAAAAGTAATGGACGAAAATGGGAAGGCAAAAATCCTCTGGGACTTTGACTTCTAGACAGACAAGGTGTTAGAACACTGAAGACCGTATATAATAGCCTTTTGGAGGGACTAGCAAGAGTGCCTAATAATCGATGTGGTAGTGCCAGGAGATCAACATATTGTCATGAAAGAAAGAGAAAAGGTCAACAAATATGGAGATCTGAAAATTAAGATCGTCAAAAGATGTTGCGGCTGCGAGAGACAAATACAAAAGTTGTTCTTGTCGTCATCGGAACATTGGGTTCAATATCACCCAAGCTGAAGAAACATCTGATATTTTATTGACCCGGAAAAGATGAAAGAAATTCGAATCCAAAACGAAAGGACGGACGAAGTGCCGCTAAGCATCTAGCCCGGCGCATAATAATAATAATAATAATAATAATAATAATCAGAAACAGAGGGGTTTATCATAGCAGCCCAAGATCAATGCCTACCTACAAAGAACTACCAGGCCAACATATTAAAGAACGGCAGCTCCCCATTATGTCGTATATGCCAACAACAAAATGAGACCATCGATCATGTTGTCTCCATGTGCAGTCTGCTTGCGCCTACAGAGTATCTCAACAGGCATGATAGAGCTGCACAATATATTCACTGGGTAATATGCAAAAACCTGGACTTGCCCCATGATAAAAACTGGTGGGAACACAAACCACCCCCAGTACTTGAAAATGATCACATTGCACTCCTCTGGAACTTCACCATTCAAACTGACAGAAAGATAGACGCAAATAGGCCAGACATCATACTGAAAGACTTCAGACAAAAATCATGCCTCCTCATTGATATGACTGTCCCAATTGATATAAACGTATCTGTCAAGACCTACCAAAAACTGAGCAAATATAAAGATCTTGAAATAGAAATTAGCAAAATGTGGAATCTGAAGACGAAAACAATACCTATTGTCATAGGTGCCCTGGGAATGACAGCGAAACGGGCTGATTACTACCTAGCTCAGATACCAGGAAACCCCAAAATGGCTGAAGTTCAAAAGATAGTGCTCATGGGAACTGCCCATATCCTACGTAAAATACTGTCTATGTGATCTCAAATTTTAAAGCAAACACATAATTTTCTTATGGTTTCTTAAACATTCACTTGAACAAAACTGTACAAATCCAAATATATGGTACCCTAGGCATAACACCTACATGAACTTCTAACTTGTTGTCTCTTGAGGTCTCTGGGTGAGACTTGGATCCAACTTGTACAAATGCAAAACAAAAGTCAAACATAAAATAATAATAATAATAATAATAATAATAATAATAATAATAATAATTAATTCGTTTTATTGGCCACAAGGGCTAATATCAATTAAAAACATGTAAGGACAAAGACAGGACGAAGGTTACAAAAGGTTTTGTCCGAAAAGGTAGGAAAGTTCGTTTAAACAGAGGAAGAAAATGGAGAAAGATATAATAAATAAATAGATAAATAAATAGATAAATAAATAAATAGAACTCCCAAAGGGGGAGGCGCTTCGAAAAAGGAAAGGTTACACGTGGAAAAACCTATAAAACCACGGGAGCCTGGTCAGAAAAAATAAGAAAGGGGTATAGAGCCCTTTCTCCTTTTACATTTCCTTTTTTTTTTTTTTTTTTTTCCTACAAGTGTATTCTCAGAATTGGTCCGTTTATACTGGCCATTCTTCCAACAGTCACCCATCTTTCAACGAATTTGCTATGAGACAGCACTTCCCTCTCTACTCTCATCTTCCTTTTCAAGTGGAACTTGAAAAAGTTGTTGAGGCCTTGGCCATAGAGAAAGTGTCTGTCTTTAGCCCGTTCAAACGGTTCCACCATATCACCTCTTTCGCTACAGCCACTAGGCATAGGAAAATTGCCTTGCCCTCCCGGTTAAAGGAGGTCGGCGGGTCAATCCTCCCGATGGATTCAGCTGATAGCCGGATCCGTCCTACACGTGACAGTCGCTGTTCGATATAAACCCACAGGTCATCAATGCTCGGGCACTGGACGAGTGCGTGCAGAACGGTTTCGTCGCCCTGAGCGCACCTCGGGCAGGCCCGGTTGACGGCACTTCCGTGCCGGTAGAGTTTATCTCGAACAGGTAGCGCACCTCGGTAGCACTGCCAGGCGAGGGACCTTTGGAAATTATCCATGGGCCCCGGCCCGAAAGTTCTGAACAGACTGTTTAACTGATTATCCTCGACGTCTAGAGTTTCCCCGAGAACGTCGTCGCACTTTTCCTCCACTAACCCTCTATAGAACGCTAGAGTGGAGCTACTACCGATCATACTGCCCGCCTGACTGAGGGCGGTGAGAGCTTGGTGGCACTCGAGGTGCCAAGCGCCTTTTCTCGGTCTACGTTTGATCCAGGATTGCAGCTCTGTTAAAGAAACGAGCTGCGAAAAATCGCGTCTGACGAACGGCGACCACACCTGTTCACCGTCCAGGAAACGCTTGAGATGTCGTAGCCTGAGCGCATGTTTGCGCATCAGCAACCACGGCATGCCAAGGCCTCCGTTCAGCGGCTGTTGACAGCAGATGGAGCGCCTGACCAGTGGTACCTGACCCTTTCACAAAAAGTTGAAGAGCAAGCGTACTATCTGGTTAACCAGCGGTCGGGACAAGGGACGACGGTCAAACGGTAATAGATGACGGATGCGATGTACGCATTCGCCACCTCCGCTCGACCTTTCAAGGAGAGCTTCCTCTCAGCCCATTTCTGGGTGAGGTTGGCCACACTGTTCGTCACTTCTTCCCAGTTTTTCTCCAACTGGAGGTCCGGACCGAACCACACCCCGAGCAGTTTAACGGGTCCGTCTGTCCAGCACCCTACGACACTGTTGGACGGCATGGACTTGCCCCTCCAGGTGCCTAGTTGCAAGCCCACTGACTTTTCCGCGTTAATTTTCGCACCTGTCACCGCTTCATACTCGTTTAGTGTCTCGCCAATCAGGTCAGTATGCCTGTGGCTCGACACCATCACGGTGACGTCGTCGGCATAGGCAGACACGCTCTTTCCACAACCCAAATCGCGCGGGACGCCCCTCAAAGCCTCCAACTTCCGCAGTAATGGCTCGAGAGTCAATACATATAGAAGGGAGGAGAGAGGACACCCTTGGCGAACCGAACGCGAGATGTTGAACGGTTCCGATAGATGGCCGTTCAATAATAATAATAATAATAATGAAAATGAGTCTTTTTAAATTTTGACACAAGGCCTGTAAATTTGAGGGCAGGGGCAAGTCGATTACATCGACCTCTGTGTTTGACTGGTACTTATCTTATTGACCCCAAAAGAGTGAAGACAAAGTTGATCCCGGAGTGATTTGAACGCTGAAAATAAAAAAAAGCTGGACAAATGTCACTTACCGTCTTGATTCATGAAGCTAACGACTGTGCAGTCCGCTGCCTTTTTTAAATAACTGTTTCGATGGCATTTAAACTCAGAACGTAAAGAACCCAAACAAGTGCATTTTTTCTGGCGCTCTAACATCTCTACCGGCTCACCACCTCAATAATGGTTTCTGATTTAGGTATGAGACCAGCAGCTTTGATAACCCTGAACATCAAAGGTAGTCCTATATACCCTTTTTGTTTTCGCCATTCTCACCCATCCTCGAGGATAACACCTTCCTCCTCATCTTTACTTCCTTTTCAAGTTGCAACTCGAAAAAAAAAAAAAAAAACGACGCGGGCTCTACTATAGACGAACTTTTCTGTCTACATACCTTCTATCTTCGTCCGTCATGCAGTCTCTTTCGCTGTAGCCACCAGACAGAAGAAAACTGCTTTCCTTGCCCTGTTAAAATAGGGATGTTGGAAAATCATCCCGATGGATTCGGCTGATATCCTGATCCGTCTCTGCTTACACGTGAGAGTATCTGACATAACTGCACAAGGCAGCAATACCCGGATACTGAACGAATACGTGTAGAACAGTTTCATCGCTCTGTGCGCTTCTCGGACAGGCTGGTCTGACAGTACTTATGTAAATGTAGAATTTATTTCAAACTGGTAGCACTCCTTTATAGCGTTGGATGGCCAAGGACTTCTGAAAATAATTCACAGTAGTCCCAACCTGAAAGTCTTGCGGAAACGACCAGCTAGTTCGATTCTGTCGACGCCCAGAGTTTCTCCGAGAACATCATCAATCTTTTTCGCAACAAATCCATTAAAGACTGCTAAACTCGGCTGAGACGTTCTATATCTGAAAAATCGCTTTCCTTAGTGAATTACGACTACTTAATAAACTTTTAGGTGAACCTACACGGTCACTCGATATGCTTCACCTACCAGCCACGACTAGCTGTCTGGACAACTTTCTGTGTATCAGCGGACTGTTCCTTCATAACTGATCTGGGTCGACTATATTAGTGATAAATTAGACAAAATTTTAAAGAAAAGTGTAATTTCACAGTCCAAGGGAAATAACTCAAAAAGGTTTTATGCAAGAGTTCTTTCCCTGAAAAATTGCTTCCCTTAGTAAATTACGACTATTTACAAAGTTTTTACTTTCTGAGTTTGATTTTCAAGTCATTCTTCGGCGTGGTTGTGCCTTTCATCTCTGAAGGGTTCAAGCTGACAGATTATTTACAACTATAAAATTATTGGAAATATGTATTACTGAGAAATCACTGTTAAAGTATAATCCCCCTTCCTCCTCTTCTTTATTCGGCCGCAACGAAATATCCTTTGACATTCAAAAAGTAAAAGTAGTTCACACTTGCGTTGTCAACATTATCAGTGTCAGAATGTTACAGAGTCTGTCTGTCTGTCTGTCTGTCTGTCTGTCTGTCTGTCTGTCTCTCTCTCTCTCTCTCTCTCTCTCTCTCTCTCTCACACACACACACACACACACACACACACACACGTCCATTCAATAAATCTTTTATCTTTGACTCGTTTCAGTCATTGGACTGCGGCCAGGCTGGGAAACCGCCTTGAAGGGTTTAGTCGAACAAATCGATCATACTACATATATTTTTTAAAGCGTAATCCTTACTCTATCAATCCTTTTGAAACACAGCAAAGTTATGAGAACGTAAACAAACCAGCACTTGTTGTCAAGCGACATTTGACACAAACATAAAAACAGACACACACACATAGATACACTCGTAACGTATATAATGCGCTACGTGCCTTTGTGTGTGTGTGTGTGTGTGTGTGTGTGTGTGTGTGTATTTTCATGAGTAACAATTTAAAGTTTGAAGCTGTTGAATTTGTTCTACTTTTTAAGATTTATTTTCTAAATAATTCAACACGAGCTGGAGTCATTCTGCTTATTTTTTTGTCTCTGTATTTGCCTCATAATGTTTAATGAAGCAATTTGAAGTTTTCTAGAGTAACCAATTGTGCTTCTACTTCCACACGATTTAGCTGTTCTGTTTGTCTTTTGGCATTTGAAAGTTTATTCTGCTTTATTAACATTTAACTAACGTTTTAATATTCATAAATTTTGACGATATGTCGTGCATTGCAACTTTTGTAAGAGATTTCTTCATAATTGTAGCTCGAACAGTTCTTTTGAAGTAAGTTGTTACCATACTATAGAACAATGACATTCAAGTTCGATTGGATTTTTTTCCCCACTAAGACCAATAAAAATCTTTCTCGTTAAATTTTCCAAGTTCCCACTTACTTGCTAGAGTTCTGTTTATATTTTTTATTGTATTCGGAAGTTCATTTTGCTATCTTTATTATCTCATAATGTTTTAATGTTCATGAATTCGGATGATTCGCTCAACATCGCAACAGTCATAAGAAATTTCGTTGCTACTATAGGGTGCAGTCTACCGCAGTATCTGTTGTCTACGCTGTGAAATGACCTGACCTGGGTTATGCTTAGGGTTAGGGTTAGGAACATTTTGAAATTACAGATTGAAAATTCAGAATGCTAAGCTTCTCCTCATGGCTACACAAGAAATGCTATTCTTCATGAACTTCTGCAGTGAATCATACATGTGTAGTATTTAGGGAGTGATAAATTTTCTTATTTTCCTGTTATTTTGGGATTTTTATTTACTTCCTCATCCTCTAATTATCAACTTTCATCGGGTAACTTTCTCATTACTGACAGCTCGGGTACTGTAGTACACACACACACACACACACACACACACACACACACACACACACACACACACACACACACACACACATCAAAGAAATTAAAAACCAAGATGACGAATGACTAATAAATTTTGTATTCCCTTTTCATTTTAATTTCTTGTTACTGTTCTATACTCGACTGACACTTTGTTCTAAAACACATGTATATTGAGTTCTAACACCAGTATCGCTATGCTTAAGCGAAACAACAACAACAAAAACAACAACAACAACAACAACAGCAACAACACACACACACACACACACAAACACACACACACACACACACACACACACACACATTCACTCAAACAGGGTGTATTCCAGAAAGTTTGAGACTTTTTCTTTAGGAGAGGCAGTTATAAATGTCCTAGATTATTGTAATTTTAATATCTTATTACTGTACATCTAGTAAGATTTCCTGCCAACATTTTTGTGATTCCACATTGAACGAGACGGCTGTAATAGTACTTCGAACAATCCCGACTAAACATTGCTTGTAACAATTGACTAGTTTGTTAATGCAGTGGGGATGTGACGATAGTTTGGAAGTTCGCTATGCAATAAAGTTTCGTGTTAAAGTGGGCAAAACTCAACAGATACTTATGAAATTCTCCAGACTGTTCATAGATTAACTTGTAAGAGCCGAACATCTGTTTTTCGCTGGCACAAGAAGTTCAAGGTCCGTAGAGATGAGGTGAGAGATGAGGTGAGAGATGATGAGAGGTAGGGGAGAGAGAGGGACGTCAGAACATCAGAGCTGGTTGAAAAATTTCGCAATTTTCTGGATGAAGACATTACGGATGCTCTGTGACGAACAGAAGGAAAGACGCATTGGTGACAGCTGGGAGGTAGTTGAGCTCATTATCTCCAATCCAAGAATACTTGAGTCTCTGGTGACTTGTGACCAAACCTGAATCTACTTCTATGGTCCAGAAACCCAAGAAAGCCAGGCAAAGCAAGACCACATGGAAGCTCCACTTTTCGACAGAAAGCCATTGGGTTCCCTCTGGCCAGACGGTCAACAAAGAGTATTTTGTGGAGGTTCTCAGGGAGTTCAGGAAGATTTCTTCGCAAAAGGCCAGGGATCTTCCTCTTGGAACGGTGACACCTGCACAATCTACCAGACTATAATTCTACAGGACAATCTACCAGTCTATAATTCTATCCTGGTAAAGAACTACTTAACAGAGGTGGGCATCAAAACTGCTCTTCATCTTCCCTACAATCCAAACCTTGCTCTCTATGACTTTTGATAGTTCCCCATTTGAAGACATTGAGTAGATGGCGGAGAAATGTTCTATGACAAGCGAATGTCAATTTAATATTCCCGCTACACCTTTCATTTTGTATTTTAGACACTTAATTTTAGTATTAGATGTAACTTGTTGAAGAACTAGCTTTTAATATATTTTTTCTAATTTCCCATTCTTTCTACCTTTCAGATACCGATCTTTCAAGTTTTGTCGCACCAGTTCTGCAAACAGCTTAACTTTTTGTAAAATTCCTATTCAATTCTCTTTATTTTCCAAGGACCGTTGTCAACTACTGACACTTTTTAACTGTTCACTTCCCCACCGACCGCCAATAACTTCTCCCTTCTCTATTACCATCACTTCTCCGTCTACTACCTACTATTCCCCCTTTCTCCGTCGATTCATTTAAGTTGTTTACTTACCAACACTGTTAACCTTTTCTGTTCTTATACTCTGAGTGCTTGAGTATTTTCATTATTCGGCATAGAAATGACGTTAGCCAGACCTGTCCAGAATGCGCGCAGAGCGACGAAACTGACCTACACGTGCTCGTTCAGTGTCTGAGCATTGCTGACTTATAGAGCTTTGTTCAGCTCTAGAATGTATCTGGCTATTAACCAAGTTCATTGTGAAGGCTACCCTCACCGAGTTCCATTGGTTGAGAAGGTAGGCTATTTCCTTTGTCTAGCAACTTTTGGGAAGAGATTGTGTTGTGGACACAACAGAAAGTACCGAAGACTGACACTTCACTCTTCGGCTGGCCTTTTTGAATTTATTCCCGGAGAGAAAAGTAAAGTGTGAAGAGGGAAGTGTTCTTCGTTAGTGAATTTGTTGAAAAATAGTTAAAACAGGCAAATATGGCTCATGTGAACCCTAAGCATGCCCCTGTGCTGTGGGGGGGGGGGAGATTGTGAGAAGACACTTGCAATAATAGTCAGTCTACAACAGATTCTGCAGGGTTCTTTAAGTAGTCCTTGATAGTTTTGAATCTGGGTTTTTTTCATTCGCAAAATATGCATTTCTTAAAAGACTGTTAAAAATCTGAAAATCGGCAATAATGATAAAGTTTTCCAGTCTAATTGCTATGAAGGTATGATGTTGTGGAGAAAAAAATTGGACGAAAAAGTTACAGAGGTTCAAAAATCGAAAAATTGTACATTTTTAGCTAATAGCGAGACAAATTTTCTGCGTTTAGCGGAGCGGTGTCAACTTTAAGGTTGTACCCTGTGAAATTTATAGTTTAGCGTCTTCATTGTAGGTTTCTAAATAAACAGAAATACTTAATTTCATTGTGGGTTTCTAAATAAACAGAAATACCTAATAAAATCAACATGTATCATTTTACTATTTCTTTTGTCTCTTCATTGATTGTATGTTTTTATTATTTGTTAAAATTGTTATTAATATATTTGTCTGCATGTGTTTACTTTATGCGTATTTCAGTATTATGTATACCTGTCATGTATTTGTGTACATCATTAATATATAAGTGCATCATGTGTGTGTGTGTGAGAGAAAAGGGTGCGTCTGTCTCCAAATCTTCAAAGTTGAGTAACGTTTTCATGTTTGGATGTGTAGACTACGATAAGAATAACACTGGTCAACAAAGAATTTGTCCCAAGAAAAAGAATACCTGTATCTTATATGTTTTTGCATGCAGAATTCAAATATAATGTCAAATTATCTGTTCTAAGTTCACATATTCCATTCACCTTCATAATGTCAAGAAACTATAAATATCGCAAACAACTTTTACCATATATGAAAAATATGTAAAATATTAAAACAATTGACGAAAAATATCTATAATAAAATTCTGATTGATAAGTATAAATTTTTATTAAAACAAACAAGCGGGTGAAGTAAATCTCGTGGTGCGAAGAAACAACACAACGTGCGGTTGTCATGGTAATAAGCTGTTAATGCCACGCTGTCTGTTGATTGGCTAAAATTATCCAAATTTCCCAACTTTAATTCCAAATAACACCAGATTCTTTAATTTACAAGATAGAGTAATTGGTTGATCGTAATCAAAATTCAGAGTTGCATTGATACACCAAAATTGAAAGCAATCTGAGCAAAATTGAAGGGGGATCATTTTGCGAATGAGAAAGACTAGATCCTAGCTTTTTCCCGTATTGGGTACTAATTTTGTCTAGTATTTTTCATTATCTCCTATTTTTGTTATTTTCTTTTTATTCGTTTTATGTTAATCCTTTCATGGCTGTATCATACTCGTTGTCTTTGAACCTTCGTAAAAAAAAAAAAAAAGTAAATGGCTATTATGATTGAGGAACTGGCAGAAATGATTATTAAAATCGGTAGGAAATAATTTACTCGTTAATTGTTTCACTTTTAATTTTGTGAGTATTATACTCTTTGAATCGGTTTGTTAATTTTTATAAAGTCTAACGCGCACGCACGCACGCACGCACACACACACATACACACACACACACACACACACACACACACACACACACACACACACACACACACACTGATGAAAAACAAAAAAGTCCGGTAAAGATTTTTTTAAAGAAAAACCATTAATTTAACATTTACGAATAAAATACTCCAGTTTAGCCTGATCCAAATTTATTTTGAGATATAAACCATTCTTGTTTTATTTCAAGCGAAAAGGTTAATAACTGTCTCCCTGATGTTTAGATGACAGTTAAAAAAAAAAATGTTCCGTTGAAGTCATTGCAAATGCATTTTAATCTTCCATGATTTAGAATAAGCCTCGAAAAAAGCTCCCTTTTTTATTCTCTTTTATGTTGAAAAACAGCGTTCAGGCTCTGATGTCACGAAAATAACAAACACCGGAGATAATGAAAAATACTAGCAAATACACCTTTAATACACCTGGATTTTTCTGAATCACCTTTTTCATTATGTCCATGTAAAGAAACTTTGAAATTTCTGCAAAATGTAATGCAGTTTATTATTTTAAATAAAATTTTAGACTTCACTAAGTTTATCTATGCTTCCGAAAATGGATAGTGAAATCACATTTTCAGTGTGCTTTATGTTTCTCAGTTGGTTTTCCATTTTGTCTATATTTCTAAAGCCATCTTTTACCCATATTTCGCTGCCTCCAAGCAACAAACATGGAAAATAGAATAATACATTTTCTACTTCACGAAACCACCCACGGAAAAAACTTTTCGTTAGGTGCCATTCTTAATTAAAGCTACGAATGTAACTCTTAGTGTTGCTTATTACTGGCTGAGATATTAGAATATCAGACGAAGGACGGCCTCTGGTGTTAATATTGATTTCAAATTTTGACACGAGGCCAGCAAGTTAGGGGGAAGGGTCTAGTCGATTACATTGGCCCTAGAACTCAACTGGTACTTATTCTATCGACCCAGAAAGGATGAAAAGTAAAGTCGACCTCGGCGGAATTTGAACTCAGAACGTATAGACGAACGAAATGCCGCAAGGCATTTTGCAGGGTGTGCTAACGATTCTGCCAGTTTGCCATCTTCTATTGTCTTGATATTGATTCCAAATTTTGGTAAAAGGCCAGCAAATACAGTGGGAGGGGATAAATCGGTTATATCAACTCCAGTATTTAACTGGTACTTATTATCGACTCCGAAAGGATGAAAGGCAAAGTCGACCTCAGCGGAATTTAAACTCAGAACGTAAAGTTAGACAATCATTTCGCCTGGCGTGCTAATGTTTTCTTTTGTCTTAATATTAAATGATTCAAGAGACAACCGTAAAAAAATTAGCCTGTTAAAGTTCATTCTCTGTCACAAATTGACAAGGAAGCTATGATTATTAACTGAAACTATTCTTTGCAGTCTCTATATGTATGTTATCACGTCGCCAATATATTTATCACATTCAAATGCTCTTGACATAGCAGACGATGAATAAGCACCACACAAGATGGTGCATAAACACTACCTCTCAGCGTGATAAACCAGATCGGCACTGCGTGTACCACAGTACTCTCCCTGCATGCCTCTAGAACATGTGTACATGCGCGTCACAAAGCAAACACTTCGTCATTGCAAGTGTAAAGTAGACTGTTCAACATACAAGAATCTTTGTTGTTTACTAGGAATGAGACGATGATCATTGGCGTTGAGTTTAAAGATGTTTGGTAATAGTATTTGATAACTTAAACAAGTATAAATAGAGCATAAACGTATACAGTATACCCGTGTACACCGGGTGAAAATAGGTAGTTCTGCCCCTCCACAGAACCTATAGACGAGCAACTGCTCTCTCTCTCTCTCTCTCTCTCTCTCTCTCTCTCTCTCTCTCTCTCACACACACACACACACACACACACACGCACATCCGTATACCTATACATGCGTACATAAATACATATACATACATACATGCATACATATTTGCATGTATATTAATATTTTCAAATTTGCATAACATGATATTTTCCTATGACCATGCCTCTACATCTTAAAGCCTAGGTATTTATAAGGTTTCACATACAAATTATATGTATGCATTTATGCATGTATGTGTGTATACATGTGTGTGTGTATACGTGTGTGTGTATATGTGTGTGTGTGTATGTGCATGTGTGTGTGTGTGTGTGATGTGTTTGGCTATGTATAAGTAACTGACCCAAATACTAGTAGGTAAAGGGCGCACACACACACGTTATTTGATCCTGCAGTCATTATTTTTTATAATGCAGTCCTTTTGTATATACGTTATAGATGGTCTCCCTAACTTTTTGGGTAGTTAGCACATAAAATCAGTTGTGTAATATCACTTCAGGCCCGTGGAAATCTTCAGAGGAGATAGTTCTGTTGCAAAACTTCTCGCAGGTGTTACTGGGACCTTATGGCGTACCGACACCCAAAATTAAAACTAAATATTATGGGCAATTCTTCTCCCTCTTCTTTAACGTCGTGGAACTTGAGAAAACCTAAACCAAAGTCTAAACCCCTTACATCATCTACTAACACGTCAACCATTCATCCTATTTCCACTCTTCGAAACATTCAGGGTTCTTCCCCAACACTCAAATTCGGCATTATCAATCTCGTCAATCTCAAATTTGCTATCGTCAGTCTCGATTACATTGTCATCTATCTCGATGTCGTTTTCGTCCGCTTAAATGTCATCACTGTAGGATGGAGCGATTTTCTTTTTTATGAAGTAAACACTGACGTCAAGGATTAACTATCGCAAAAAGTTTTGTAAAGTATTACAAATTTTATATATTAAATAAAAAAAAAATATCCAAAAAAATGTCGTATCTAATATTTCCGTTAAAATATATACATTTTATGTATTAGATATAAAACCACATGACGATGACAAAATTAATTTGACGCTGACGAAATCAGGATAGACGGTAACGTAACCGTGAGTGACAACGAATTTGAGGCTGACGATGACAAATTTAAGGCTAACGTTCACGAGACCTTTGTTAATAATATCGAATTTAAGTGGGGAGACCCAGTAAATCTCTCAATCCTTATCTATAGTCCATCTGTGTTAGACAGGCTATACTCAGCATTAAAATTTCACTTCGACACTCTTATCTGGATATCAGCAACAAAGCCTCCAGCTACTCAGGCTTAAAGTTCCCTGCCCACACTTCTCCAAATATATCGTTTCCTCTACTGCTCTCAGAACTCCTCTAATAATCAACAACTTTCGGTCATATTACTTCCTGCATCGAGGATATATTCATTTTACACGTCTTTTAATCGTTAGTGACATCAGTGCATGCAACTCATTTTGATTCTCACACTCAATGCATATTGATGCCGCTTGTGTAGAAACCATATATTTTGCAATCCTTAAAACTCTACATCGACCAGTTTCATCCCATATTTGTATTCCTTACCAACACACAAATACTCCAAACATCTCTTTATCGCCCCAAACCTAACCTCTACTTCGCCATCAAAATCTGTACGCCTATCTCGGGTTGTTTGACCAATGCTTCATTGCGATCACCCACTAACCATCCACATATTACGCAACGCTCTACACCTCTTGAATCCTATAACATTTTAGATAAACTGGTGGGAGCATCGCCAGTTCTGTTAACTATCCCAGGCAGCACATGTGCTTCACTTCTAATTCATTGCAACGTGTTAAGCGTGTAACAGAAGCCATCCATTTAGTAACGTCTTTCTGCGTTTCACATGTCCATAATCTCACAATTTCAAGTTCCCGTAGTTGTTCTATCATAGCTGGGATAAGAATACGACTCACAAGCTTGGAGAAAATTACTCATTTCTACAAACTGGATTCTAGCCAGCATCACAACTCCTGAAAGACCTTAATGCGAATCGAGAAGGGTGCATCGTACATCACACATCCTGTAATTTCTCTTGCCTTCCAAAATTCAGTCGATTCTTTTTGTTCCTTGCCATAAAGATCTCTACCAACTTTGGAGAATCTTCCTTTCCTACACTTTTCGACAACGACGGCTCACTCGGAAACATCTCCATTGAGAAAGCCTTATTCTATGTTGCTCACATTGCATTCAATTATACACTCCACAAATTAGATTAACCTCTTCAAAAAGCATCTCTTTCCATTCCATCAGGTCCACCAATATGAAAACATACACACCAAGCTACTTCCTCCAGTCGCTTCAAGCCAATAAGGCCACCGTTTCTGACGATGTTCCTTTCATTACCTCAAAACAAAATACATCTTAGAGTTAGTTACGATCATTACTAAATTCTCCGATCTCTCTCCTCCTCCCCCCCCCCCACACTCTTCCGTCTGCCTGTCTGCCTGTCTGCCTGTCTATCTGTCTGTCTGTCTTTCTTTCTTTCTCGCTCAACGTGAATATATCGTGATCTTTGAAACACGCTTCAGTGTGTCCCGAATATCAGGTCAACTATTACCCTATCGCACTCATTCTCAACATCTAAAAGGTGATAGAAACGTCCATTAACAACTTTCTCTGCACCCTGGATCTCTTCCTCCTTAGTGATCACCACCACCTCTTCATTTTTTCAAGAAATTCGGTGAAAGCTGTTTGTTTTGTTCGATATCAGCAAAACACTCGTCCATATCTAACAAAACTACCTACCTTTGGGTTCCATCTGATTCATGTTTCTTAGGTTGGCGGCTTTCTTTTAGCTCACACCAATGTATTATATACAGGAGTTATCTCTGGCTCAAACACTATCATGTCAAGTATATCCTGGGGTTTGGTTTTTATTATTTTAAATATTTCTCTGATATGTCAACAGCCTACTTGCCGTTACCTCCCAAAACCGCCCACTCCTTTACAGATAATGTCACGTTTTATTCCTCCTTAAAATCTACAAAAAAAGAATTTCATTCATATGCAATCTGGACACTTCACAACAAATTTACACTGATTCCGTGAACAGAGATTTCAAAAACAGTATTCAATGGGTTCATGTCAATCTTGTTTCCTTCAGCAACACAAAGACACAATTACTACGCGTATCAAGAGTTGCGATGTTATTACATCGCAACTGATTTTCTCTAAACATGAACAGAAAACGACTAGAACCCTCAAAATCGCCATATATGTTAGATCGCATCATTACTGAGTGTCTCTCCTGGCAAACACACAGCCAAAACATTATCTCTCCTGAGATACCCTCATTACTGAATATCTCTCATTACTGAGTATCTTATCATTATTGAGTAGCTCCCCTGACAAAAACACAGCCAAAACAGCCTCACAGAAACTGACCTTCCTCTTCAGAGTCAGAAAATAATTCCTCCCTCTATAACTATTAACCCTCTACCATGGAGTAGTTCTCCCACATGTCTAGGACAGTGTTACTGCTACATACATAGTCATTGTCGACTCTATCCAAAGAAAAGCCACTCAACTGATTGACATGAAGCTGCTCAACGTGAGACTCCAGCCTCTAGTCTACAGACTTTCTGTTTCTTCTCTCTTTTTTATTCTTTGTCTTATTTAACGATTTTACGGTAGTTTCTGCTACTCGGAGCTGGTTGGTCTTGCGCTGCCTCCATTTTGGTGCTCCTTACTCACTCACATCACTTCTCGTCGCCCATATTGTGTCCAACTCCAGGTTCCTCCACAAAATCTCGGTTCTTTGGTTATCATTCTTTGTCTATCTTTTCTTTCCTGCAACTACCGACTTGTGAATGTTCAAGAGGAACATTAAGTCTCGGAGGTCTTGCAAAGACATAACCTTTTCTTTCAGGTCAAAAACGATAAAAACAAATGTGCCGAGTACATAACATACTAATCTATTCGTTCACGTGCATTCTAATCCCTACTTTACACGACGACGATGGCAACGACGATGGTATAGGATGGCAGAAAACTAGCTTAAGCATTCAATTATGGGATAGTTTATATATAAATCTAGTAAAAGTGACGACTACTCCTACAATCACCCGTATTCACCATGATAATAATGAAGCTGACAACGTCGATGACAACAACAACCAAATCTCTCCCAAATTACACCCTCTTGTCATAATTAGAGAAAAGATACATTAAATAATGTAGTCCTATTTACCTCATAACAATACGGGATGGTCACAGATGGCATGCCTGTTATCATAAGTCTGATCAATGATAGCTGACCTGGGGACAAACGACACTAGATCTGCTTGGGGAAAACAACCAAATTTCCTTGTTACTACTTCCTTCTGTATTAAAATGGGAGGATATTGAATAATTACTTAGTCCCACATTTTCTAACCTGAAAGCCTAAGGGATAGTCATGGTTGGAATATGTTTGATAAGGGCTAACCTGGGGATGGGGCTAAGCAGCAGCAGCAGCAGCAGCAGCAGCAGCAGTAACAACAACAATAACAACAACAAGAACAACAACAACAACATGAGTTCTCAAATTGGCACCAGGCCACTGACATCTTGTCGAAGGATGGAGACAATTCAATGCCCAGCAGTAGAATTTTGATACTTTATCGATCACACTAGATCGATATGACTGTGATGAAAAAGAAGATACTGAAAATGAACTCTGTGCCCACGACATTATGGCATATCATTTTCAAGCAGAATTAAGATATTTTCATATTTTCCATTTACTATTGTAATCTGGCATCAGAATGAAATCCTTGGGTTTCTTTATAGAGATAACTATGATAGTTATGGCGTCTGGAGTTTTACTTGGCACCCATATTTCTGTTATCAACTACATCACTGAATAATAAATTGAGTCGAATGCAAGAAAATTCAAATCAAGAATTTAGCAATTTTATATTCATTTCTGTTTCCTTGTCAAATCAAATATTCCAATATTTCAATACTACATATCAAACAATTCTCTTTCTTTCTCTTACCTGTTCTGCCCGATAAATGAGGCTGTGAATAGAATCTTGCTCAGGACACATCACCAATAACCAGAAACAACTGACAAATATCGTGTAATATATAACGGTTTCTTTTACCAGTGCAGAGAGGTTGAATCACAAAAAGTGTGATGATGGTGATGGTAGAGGAGAGTAACTGTTGTCTCAGTAGCTGTAGGGGCACTCAGAGCACTAACAACCCTTTCGAGAAATATGTCGGAAAAACTGGAATTGGCGCGAGGGCAGAGCAGGCAAAACAAAACAAAAAACAAAACAAAAAACACTGCTCTATTGGGGACAGCTAGGATTCTGAGATTGGTGCTTAGGTGTTGTCTTCCACGATGATTTAACATCCAGGTACCAAGGCTTATAATTTGCGGAAAGACACCCAGTGAGGTTGCTGTCCGCTCTCATAGAATCAACAATAATAACAACAGAACTACAAATGCCACCACAACAGGGCGATGGATGAAGAGCTATTACAAAGACAAATTAATAAAATCATGGAAAATGTTGCAGAACCGATAATCAAATAGAAAAAAAAACGTGTATAGAAAATAACAGTGTAAAAACGCAATGAAAGGAGACGTCCGAGAAATAGTTAATAAAGACGAATGAAAGAACTTCACAAATCCAATATGGCAATGGTTATATGCTCAATGGTTATATATGCTCTCTCCTTGCTTGATCTCCTGTATACAGGTGCATATTGAAAATATGCCCATTTACAAGTTTCTTTCAGTAAATTCAATGGAGGGCAGCATATTCCTTTTCACTCTCTCTTCTGTAAATGGATTTCGAAGATGTAATGAAAGCTGGGCTGAAGAGAACTGTCTAATTTTATTCCTTTCTATCTTGTTCACTACACAATCTCATTCGCTATAGCCTCCAGGCAAAAGAAAACTGCTTGCCCTTTCCAGTCGCTGGAAGGTAATAAGGCGATCTTCGCGATGGATTCAGGTGACAATTATATCCGACCTACGCAATAGCCATGCAACAAAGCTGTACCAGACAGTAATACATGAACTCTGAACGAGTGCCTGCAGAACGGTTTCGTTGCTATGCACACATTTCAGACAAAACAAACTAATGGTATAAGCGAGCCTCTAGAGTTTATTCCAGATAAATGAAAGATTAACTTGACTCTTGATATTAAAAAAAAAAAGGATTTATTCTTCTAGGAGAACGGACTCAATATTAGGAAATTTACTATCAATTCCCTTTTCATGAATTTCGTGCTGTTTCTGGGTGTGGAACCTCAGAAAACCGAGCCTTTAGACCAATAGAGAGAGAGAGAGAGAGAGAGAGAGAGAGAGAGAGAGAGAGAGAGAGAGAGAGAGAGAGAGAAGATGAACGAAAGTAATGGTGGTTTATTTACATTTTTTTATCGTTCTTTCTTCTATTGGAAGCTTAAAGATTTCGCATAACAATTGCTCTCTAACGGCAATTTTTCGAGCAAAACATGGGTTAGGCTTAGTTCAAAATATAAAAACTCGAGAGTGGTTCATAACTTTTGTACTTCGAAGCATTAACATTCCTTTCAGTAAATCAAGGAGTGCTATGTTAGATGTATAAGTTTCCAATTATTACTGTTCTTAATTTTAAATATGCCTGTGACATCCACTTATAACATGTTTTCCTCTCAAACCTTTATTGAATGAGCTTCTAACGCAATTACCCTGGGTTTAATTTAAGAAAGATGTGACGTAGATTTCATCTCAAATGGCTCCGTAGTCTTTAATTAACTAACAATGGGTATTAATAGGGATTACAATGGATTCAAATTCAGACGGACAGCTGAGATTTCCGAGGCGTAATTCAACTTTAAATAATTTCTCCCAGCGAATAGTGTATGGATTAAAACAGATAGCATTCACTTTGGTATTAAATGTATAAAGATATTAGCATTAAAGTAAGATATAAAAACACCCAGCTACTATAAACGTTGTAGATTACTCTTTTACTTGTTTCAGTCATTTGACTGCGACCATGCTGGAGCACCGCCTTTAGTCGAGCAAATCGACCCCAGGACTTATTCTTTGTAAGCCTAGTACTTATTCTATCGGTCTCTTTTCCCGAACCGCTAAGTTACGGGGACGTAAACACACCAGCATCGGTTGTCAAGCGATGTTGGGGGGACAAATACAGACACACAAACATATACACGCACATACATATATATATATATATATAAACATATATACGACAGGCTTCTTTCAGTTTCCATCTACCAAATCCACTTACAAGGCTTTGGTCGGCTCGAGGCTATAGTAAGAAGACACTTGCTCAAGGAGCCACGCAGTGGGACTGAACCCGGAACCATGTGGTTGGTAAGCAAGCTACTTACCACATAGCCACTCCTGCGCCTATTGTATATGTTGCACACATATACCATAGATATGTTTATGTTGGGGCATGCTTTGGTTAACATGCAGTTTAAGGGTTTAAAAAGATAGAAAGTAAATTGACCAAAAGTGATGATGGTGATATCCGGTAATTTCATGTAAACAAATCTGTGCAAATTAACCGATGTATGGAACATACATACATTTTATATAACATGAAAACTGTACATATATTTTACATAAGATGAAAACAATCATATTTATGTTGTGAATAGTACCTTAGAACGATGTACCTCATCTATTTCTGAAATGCTCAAGATATCACTAGAAGGTACTATACAAGTAGCTGCTTGTAAACGCTATATAATGAAGGAATTATGTTAATAAAGATAAAGGATTTCACTACTCTTTATAATTTCATTACTTGTTTCGCCACCTTCAATCAATCTACCTTCATTATCTTTTGAAGCCCTAAACTGCATGTTAACCCATATTTTTTTTTGTGCTTGCGTGTGATTAGATAATATTTAAGGTAGCTATTAGTACAATATGGAATTCTGTTTGTTAGCTAATCGAGACTTGAATATAAACGATCGTAAAAACGCTATAATACTTCGATAGGACAGGGCAAGGTAACTGTAAATTTTTCTTCCATCAATTACTAAGCATGTTGAAGAACAATTACAGATAATGAAAAGTAACTTGTCTGTAAGTAAAATTATCATGGGGGCTTTTTAAAACGGAAACTTTTGAGCTAATGAACGTGCTTTTATATTAGAAATAGTAGGTAAATCTCTCCCAAATCATACCCTATTGTTGTCTTAAAAATGGAAGGCTCATTGAGCAATGTAGTTCTTGTAAGAAAAGGCAGGATAATCAGGACGGTCTGCTCCATTAAGGTTACCTCAAACTCAAGAACTACAGCAACAATAGTTTTCATGAAGACGTATGAAGTAGCAGACGTCTTTTAATTTACCTTGCTGACATTGCAACAACAGGCTATGGCAAAGGAACTCTTGGGTGCCGACATCAAGACCCTAAACCATTATTCTGTAGTTGTTTACCATCCTCTCAACAATCTGCAGTAATATCCTCAATGTAGCTTATATCCTGTTCCAATTTCTTCTACTACTACCTACTAACCTTATACAACAGAGCAAACCATCTAACACCTAACACGGTCTGATGATTACGAAAAATCACGCTGAGTCGAGGCATAATTACTTTTCAATGTAGACGAGACTGTTGTTTTATACAGTTGGCTGCTAAGTTTCGTTTGACTGCTTCAAATACGTACAGCAAACGTTCTCAAACGATATTAATATTTAACTATTTCAGTTTAATTACTTTTAGATTCCTGTTGTTTATCGTTGCCTCTCGATTGGGATGTACACCATTCACATCAACACAAAATAGTATCCCGCCAAGCTAACGAGTAAGACTATATATGATCACTGAATCTGCTAGAAATAGCAACCATATCTTCCTAAAATTACACCATACTGCCTTAAAAACGTAAGGAGACATTGAACAATGTCGCCATAAGCTGGGATGCCTTTCATCATAGATCTGAGTGATTAGAACTGATCTGGAGCTAACTAGCTTCAACAGCACATTTCTCTTCGGGGTAAAATGCCATCCCCACCACAAGACAATAAACTAACATAGAATTTGACTGAAACTGCGTTTTCTAATAAACAATAATTAATATTCATTCATCAGCATTTGTTTAATTTTCATTCATTTCGACTGGCAGGTCTATTTTCATTGTCTTATATTGAAGTGGAATGATATTAGGATTTGATGATCAGCTACGTTATCATGTGTGTTGAAACCAAACCTATCGAGTTGAAGTGTGATATAACAACTGTTGATATTAAAGAGATCAGAACCAAGAGTGGATCTTTAAGGGTACTAGGCGTATTATGAATAACAGCTTTGATCGGGATTAGTGGATTATGACAGTTTGCATACGACTTTCTATATATGACATGACCTTCTGAAATGCCTCCCCCCACCCCACGAATCCAGTGATATTCAAACTGCAAAGGTATTCAAAGAGAATTGCATGATTGCTGTCTCAAATGCAGCAGCTAGATCAATGCTTCTCAACCGGGGTCCATATGGCCCTTGGGAGTTCATATAAGATTTTGTTAAAATTTATCTGCAATAAATTGGTTATACTTCTACAAAACAGAAAATATTTTAATAATTATTTTCATACAATTTCTAATGATATCTAATTATAGAAATATAATACGAATTTTTAAACATAGAATAGTTATGAGGGTCCATCTAAGTAAAATAGGTATCAAAAGGGAGCCCAAAGGTAAAAAAAATGGTTGGGAATCACCGAGCTAGATCAAACCGTAGAAAATAGGAATATAGATCGACAAATGGAAAATTATATCTGTCGGTCTTGCCAGTCTTGGAACACCTGCTAAAACCATGGTCATAGCCCTTGCATCTAGACACCACAAATAAACACTTCTTTAGATAATTTTGCTATACATGCTGAACATCAAAGTCGTAATTATGTAATTTCTTGTACCCTGATTGTTTGGAAGAAGGTGGGTCATTTTATTTTTATCATGAATTAATGATTAAGTCGACAATGTACCACATTTTCTACGAGACTTATTTTTATGTTTGGTTTTTAAGAACTTCATAACGAATCTGTTATTTTTTAATAATAATAATAATAATAATAATAATAATAATAATAATAATAATAATAATAATAATAATAATAATAATAATAATAATAATAATAATAATAAATGGTAAACTGAAGCTTTCAAACCTTCCATCAATATAATAATTCTTGATAATGATCTGAGAAAAAAGATTTGAAGACCCAACCACATGGCTCCGGGGGTGCTACTATAGTATGATATCTACCATCCATTTTCTACTATAGTATGATATCTACTATTAATTTTCTACTATAGTATGATATCTACCAACTGTTGGTAGTATTAAATATGTTAAAAATCATTAAACATTTATACTAGAAAAGGAAAGGAGCATAATAAACAGTTTGCAGTGTAAAATTTATTAAAAATCATTAACACCTTATTATACGAAATAAAAAAAAATCCATCAAATATTGATTTTTATGTTTGTAAACTGGTCTGATATCATTAAAAAAAGCAGTGAACATGTCATCGTTTTTCCTGAGTATTTTCCAACAATAATGATCCAAATGTGATTGAAAATGTTGAGTAGGTACGCCTTTTTTTTTCTTGAGTAAGTAGGTTGTTTGTTAGATTGCATTGTCATTTACGATCGGTCGCAAATAGCAAGGTTGATATTATACGATAGTTGCACCGGGTTTAGTTCCACTGCGTGGCACCTTGGGCAAGTGTCTTCTACTGTTTATTGCCTCGGGCCGATCAAAGCCTTGTGGGTGGATTTTGGTAGATGGAAACCGAAAGAAGCCCATCGTATATACATATACATATACATATACATATACATATACATACATACATATATATATATATATATATATATATATATATATATATATATATATATATATATATATATAGCGGCGTACGTACACCCTTGTGTTCACCTTGTAGTAGGTATGTATCTAAATTTTGTACGACTCTTACTTTATCTTTCGATCTTTGGTATCACAAAATTTACCATAATACCGTTTTCTCTAAGTAAGAATATAATCTACTGGTATTATTGATATTTTCATTTTATTAAACCCAACGAATAAAAAAGCAAACTCAGCCGTCTATAACTCAAACTGTGATACTGAAGTAGTCTTTTGAACGTTTCTGAAAATTCACCTTGGTTGTGTAAGGGATAATAAATTGTTTTAATGTTGTTGGTTCATGGAGCCCAGAGCGACGGAAGACATTTTACCATGATATTTCTCAACTATGATTTCAGCTTTCATGAATTTTATAGAATACCGTGATATGTCTTTTAAGTTAGAACTGTGATAATGGCATATGTTATGACTGTGGTGGTGGTGGTGAAAGGAGCAGTGATAGTCATGCCAGTTATATTCACGATGATGGTACTGTTTTTGCTGTTGTTTAGTACATTGATAACTAAGTAGACCTATAATTAAAAGCGTTTCAGTTTTGATCATCTAGGCTAGGGGTTCTAAAGCAGGGTTCATATGACCCTTGGGTGGGGGTCTATGTAAGAATTTGTTGGTAAAATTTATTGGTACTCTTTTACAATACACAAAATATTTTAATAATTTTTGAAATACAATTCCTGATAATACTTAGTTATAAAACTATAGCAGGATTTTTTTAAACACTGAATAGAAATTAAAGGGGTCTACAAGCAAAAAAAAAAAAAAAAAAAATGGTTGTGAATCACTGATCTGGCTTTATTTTTTAGGGTATAGCATATCTAAAACAGGTATAGTGTATCTAGATATATCATTCCAATGTGCCTTCCTTTTTTAAGACAGTAAGGTATGGTCAAGAAGTAGCCGATTACCATTTCTAGCCGGTCGAACAATCGCATAGAGGTTCCATCATTGGGTTGTGTTGGTTGTTAAGGGATTTGTCGTGACGGTAAAAATCACAAAGGTGAAAATTGCTGTCTAGTTCAAGGTCGTACTATGATCAAAAATGTTCCTGCCGTAACTAGTCACTCTATTTTCATTTCCAGGAAAATATTGTCCAATATATCCTTAGTTACTGTTGTTGTTGTGGAGGTGCAATGGCCCAGTGGTTAGGGCAGCAGACTTGTGGTCATAGGATCACGGCTTCGATTCCCAGACCGGGCATTGTGAGTGTTTATTGAGCGAAAACACCTAAAGCTCCACGAGGCTCCGGCAGGGGATGGTGGCGAACCCTGCTGTACTCTTTCACCACAACTTTCTCTCACTCTTTCTTCCTGTTTCTGTTGTGCCTGTAATTCAAAAGGTTAGCCTTGTCACACTGTGTCACGCTGAATATCCCCGAGAACTACGTTAAGGGTACACGTGTCTGTTGAGTGCTCAGCCATTTGCACGTTAATTTCACGAGCAGGCTATTCCGTTGATCGGATCAACTGGAACCCTCGACGTCGTAAGCGACGGAGTGCCAACAACAACAACATGTTGTTGCTGCTGCTGTAGCTATGATATATATAATCCAACATGTTCTTTTTTTCCAAAGACAGTAGCGTGAGACTTGAAGGAAAATGCGGCTTCCTATTGCAACACACCAAGTGACCACAAATATGTTTTCATTAGCTCGTATCCTTCATTTTTGTGAAAGCAGACGATAGATTCTAATTTCAGGTATATGTGGATGTAATTTTTAGCATAACGGACGCACATTCAGATGTTCGCTCTTTCATCTGACAGTGATGTTGGTAGTTGTTTACACAAACACTACACCCACTAAGCCAATCCTGATGGTGCAAATATATGACTTCAGGCCTTCAACCGTGACGGTTCCATCTTTTTAGGAGTACATACGAATACATTAGCTAATGTGTCCTTTCTTGTTAACGATGTTAGGAGCTGATTCGAGGGGTATTTGTTTGCTATTTCTAGTTAACCGAACGACAATGTACAGGCTTCTATGTTGGCTCGGGAGAAAATATGTAGTTAATGATAATGGAGCCGACGATGGTGATGGTGATCATGGTAACGGAAGACTTGGTTGTGGTTAATGATGGTTATCTTGCGGATGGAGTATTTGTGGATGTGTTTATGAAGGTAATGGTGATGGTAATGCAGACTGATCACAACAGTCTTTGATGTTATACGTACATACGTACGCCCTCCTGCCTGCTTGTCTGTATGCATGTGCGTATGTAAATACATACATATACATGTATATGCTGGCATGTATCTCTCTGTGTGTGTGTGTGTGTGTGTATCTATATGCACAACACTCACACACACACACACACACACACACACACACACACACACACACACATACACACACAGAGTCAATTCAAATAAACGAATAATAAAATTAACAATAACAGATGAGAGGAGGTGTACAAGGAATGTATTGGTTTCACGCTCAGTAACATGTGTGTGTGTGCATGTGTGTGTGTGTTGTGTGTGTGTGTGTGTGTGTGTGTGCAATGTATGTACGTATATATATTATATATTCTGTTAGTAGTTTTAGTCGATGGACTGCGGTCATGCCTGAACTCGGCTTTATTCTTATTTTTGTTTATCACCACCGATTTTTTTGTTCAGTTTTGTTGAAGTTTTATGACTAGAAGTTGGTCTATAGTTGAGTTAATATCAGTTGATCTTCCTTGAGTGTAACCTTTTATAGTTGGTTGGTTGGTTTAACAGCTACGTAAGTTTCGTATGTGGCACTTATTCAAACTAAGTTATAAATAACAAATGTTCATTTTATTTGGTAGAAAATATGATTGTTCCAGGGACTTCAACCAAAATACCATTGGAGTTTCACCCGATAAAACAATATTTTCAAAATCTACCCCTTGATCCCGTATTGAGTAAAGAGAAATAATCAAGATGGTAAATTTTGGTAAGTGCACCTGCACGCGTTTCACCAAGAACCTCGCCCCACAAAACTCGGATTTTTTGCGACTTATCAAAACGTACCATTAAGATAAAAGAAAAACAATTCTTATAGCCACGTGTATATATAATGCCTAAACATTAATAAACGAAATACAATATAGAAACGACAGAACATGCAAACCATATATGCATTCATACTCTTTTACTTGTTCCAGTCATTTTGACTGTGGCCATGCTGGAGCGCCGCCTTTATTCGACAAATAAATCCCAGGACTTATTCTTTGGAAGCCTAGTACTTATTTTATCCGTCTCTTTTGCTGAACCGCTAAGTTACGGGGACGTAAACACACCAGCATCGGTTGTCAAGCGATGTTGGGGGGACAAACACAAACATATACACACCCATACATATATACATATATACGAAGGGCTTCCTTTTAGTTTCCGTCTATCAAATCCACTCATAAGGCTTTGGTCGGCCTGAGGCTATAGTAGAAGACACTTGCCCAAAGTGCCACGCAGTGGAACTGAACCCGGAACCATGTGGCTGGTAAGCAAGTTACTTACCGCACAGCCACTCCTGCGCCTATGTATTTAAGTTAGCAATTGCACTTATGAACGCACGCATATACGCACAAACAGCATAAATTCATACACACACATGCACATGCATAGAAAAATAGAAACATATATAAACACACACACACACACACATATATATATATATATATATATATATATATATATATATATACATACATATATATATACTCGTACCCATACCTAAACAGGTATATCTTTTTGATCTTCTATCCTTTACTTATTTCAGTCATTAGACTGCGGCCATGCTGGAGCACCGCCTTGAAGAATTTTAGTCGAACGAATCGACCCCAGTACTTATATTTTTTCAATCCTGGTACTTATTCGATCGGATTTCTTTTGCTGAACCGCTAGTTTATGGAGAGGTAAACGCACCAACACCGGTTGTCATGTGGTGGTGGCGGACAAACATATACACAGAGACACACAAACATAGATATACATGTATACATGTATACATGTATCCATGTATTCAGTTTCTGTCTACAAATTCACACACAAGGTTTTGGTCGGCCCGAGATAGAAAACACTTACCCAAGGTGCCACACAGCGTGATTGAACCCGAAACCATGTGGTTGGGAAGCAAATATCTATCTATCTATCTATCTATCTATATCGGTCTTGTTCAATTTATTCCATACATATACACGCACACACACACACACACACACACATACACACACACGCACGCACGCATGCACGCACGCACGCACACACACACACACACACACACACATATCGGATCGTCCGTCGGTAACGACGACGACGATTCAGTTGTTCGCTTTCAGTGATCGGTTCATTGTATTAGCATGTAAACTAGTGGAAGACTATTCCCCGGCAACGTGTATCCTTAACGTAATTACCCGAGACAATTACCGTAACACCATGTGACTAGGCTGCGCTTTTGCATTGCAGATACAACCCATCTGACGGGTATACAAAGTGACACTCACCTAGCGCACATACACACACAATGACAAGCATATAAAATCGAGAGATCTTTTGAAAAACACACCCATATGTATACACAAAATTACTGATGCATTATACATACATCCATACATATATATATATATATATATATATATATATATATATATATATATATATATACATGTATATATATATATATATATATATATATATATATATATATATATATATATATATATGGGAGAATATACAAAAAATAACAACAGACGAGGACAGGTGGTGTAAATAACAAAAGTATATATTAGTATGACGCTCGGGAATACGGAAAGTCTTTGACGTTTCGAGCTACGCTCTTCAACAGAAAGAATACGGAGACAAGGAGAAAAACACGGAGAAAAAAAATTGAATAGTGTTCAGTCAACGGTCAATCATATATATATATATATATATATATATGCAAACCTACAGAAATTCGATAGCATATACATTTACGTGCGTGTCATGCAGAAACAAGAGGTGGTTACATAAATATGCAAAGCAAGAGGTGGTAATATAACTACAGAAAGATAATAGATAAGACATAAAGACATACACAAAAGTAACAGAAAAATTAACGGAAAGAACATAGAAAACACAATATATGTGTGTGTGTGTGTGTGTGTGTGTGTGTGTGTGTGTGTATATATATATATGCGTGTGTATGTGTGTGTGTATGCATGAATGTATGCATGTATGTATGTATGTATGTATATATATATGCGTGTGTATGTGTATGTATGTATGAATGTATGCATGTATGTGTGTATATATATATATATGTATATATTTATGCATGTATGTATGTATATATATATGTATATATGTATATATATATATATATATATATATATATATATGTATATATATATATATATATATATATATATATATAAGTGCTATAATTGGTCGACTGTTAGGTTCCAAGATCTCAGTTTAAGCTGGATCTAGGGATCCGTAATTAGGGTTTCGTTATAGCAGGTATATATTATATTAGAGGAAAAATAAAAAAAATCAAGGCAGAACAAGTAGCTTAACTCATTTAGAATAATTTAATTAGGGTAAGGTGAATTTGAAGTCTTACACCCGTTTCTGGGATAACCCAAGTAGTAGGTTAGCATGTCCAGAGACAAGGTATGAATATTTTAGAGAGGAAACGTTTACAGTTTACAAGGAATAAAATTCACAGTTTATAAGGAATAAAATAGAATAAAGGAGTAAATAGAAGAATAAAAAGTAAAGTTAGTTAAAAGAATATAGACTGAAGAAAAATGTTCACGACTCATCTTTCTCCAGAGGACATGGATGTTGGTCGGTACTTCCATGAAGGGATCGCGAAACTGACTCAGTTTCGAGCTGCTTGGCTCATCCTCCGTTGCAAATCAGTGACCGATGGTCGTTTTGTTTACAATATATTGCTGGCTGGAGCGAACCCTAGCTATCGCTCTAGGGGCTGGGTGCTCGCGACTGAGGATAAGCCATGCAGTTCGAACTGAGTTTGTCTCGCGATCCCATTGTCTGCTAGAGGATGGTAGGGGTTCGTTCCTCCTGCTAGTAATATATATTGTATATAAAGGGTGCAGCATCGCACCGATAGCCAGTAGTAATATGGAACAGTCCCTTTGACGTGGCAATTGACTTTACTTGTTAGTAAAGTTACTACTGTGATCGCTTCCGTTGTTTTTTTCAGAAAACGAAAAAATAGTTTCACCATTCCATAGCAAAACCGTTGTACTACACTTTGACAATTTTTGATATCTTGGCATCTGAAGCAGCTGGAGATACGATAGTTTGACCAAAAGAACCGGCTATTGCAAGCAAAAATAAATATTGAAAATAAAAACGCATTTGGCCAAATTTGGACTTACGACAGTTTAACATAATAGCAATGATATATATATATATATATATATATATATATATATATACACACACATGCATGCAAATGATGATAATGTTAATACAGGATAAACTATCCATATATCGCAGAAAAAAATCATACAAAATGATACCCTTTAGTGAACACATTGTGAAATGCGCAAAGAAACTGCTACCGCATTATGTAATCTTTCCATTTTATCAATGTGCCACTGGAACACCAACACAAGTTAGATTAAATAAGGAAACCTACTTCATTGAAAAATATACGCCAAAGCTTAACAATTTCTAGCATCTTTAAGCAAGTGAACTTACCTCATTGAAAAAATATAAAGCAAGAAAGCCTAACCAATTCTTAACATTCTATCCTTTCTAAAGCAAATCATGTTAACTTAATAAAACCTAGTCATTCCCAACATTTAT